>NW_026693197.1:0-27661 GCF_021218885.2 Marmota monax | reverse complement strand
CCTCAGGGTTATACAAAAGAACATACAAGAGGAAATGAGGGGAAAGGGAAAAATAATACAAGGGGGAGAAATGAAGGTCAGTAGAGGGGGTAGAGAGAGAAGAGGGGAGGGGAGGGGAGGGGAGGGGGGATAGTAGAGGATAGGAAAGGTAGCAGAACACGACAGTCACTAGTATGGCAATATGTAAATCAATGGATGTGTAATTGATGTGATTCTGCAATCTGTATATGGGCTAAAAATGGGAGTTCATAACCCACTTGAAGCAAAGTGTGAAAGATGATATGTCAAGAACTATGTAATGTTTTGAACAACCAACAATAAAAAGAAAAAAAAAAGAAAACAAAAAAAATTAAAAAATAAAAAATAAAAAGACCAACATACCTTATATACAAACAGATATATATATATAAAGACATAGACTAGAAGATTGGATTAAAAAAAGACCCAATAATATGCTGGTTTCAAGAGACTCATCTCACAGGAAAAGACATCCACAGACTGAAGATAAAAGGATAGCGGGTGAGGTTGTGGCTCAGCGTTAGAGTGCTTGCTTAGCATGTGCAAAGCCCTGGATTTGATCCTCAGCACCACATAAAAATGAATAAATAAAATAAAGGTATTGTGTCCAACTACAACTAAAAAATAAATAACTATTTTTTAAAAATAATAAAATAAAAAATAAAAGGATAGGGAAAAACATACCATTCACATGGTCTGCATAAACAAGCAGGGATTTCCATCTTCGTATCAGATAAAGTGGACTTCAAATCAATGTTAATGAAAAGGGATAAAGGAGGTCATTTCACACTTCTTAAGGGAACCATACATCAACAAGACATAACAATCATAAATATCTGTGCTCCAAACAATGGGGCATCTATGTATATCAAACAAACCCTTCTCAAATTCAAGAATCAAATAGACCATAACACGATAAACCTGGGTGACTTTAACATACCTCTCTCACCACTGGATAGATCTTCCAAACAAAAACTAAACAAAGAAACTATAGAACTCAACAAAACAATCAATAATTTAGACTTAACAGACATATATAGAATATTCCATGCATCAACAAGTGAATACACTTTCTTCTCAGAAGCACATGGATCCTTCTCTAAAATAGGCCATATATTAGGCCACAAAGCAATCTTAGCAAATATAAAAAAGTAGAGATATTGCCCTGCATTCTATCAGATCATAATGAAATGAAATTAGAAATCAATGATAAAATAAAAGCTACTCCAACACTTGGAGACTAAATAATATGCTACTGAGTGAACAATAAGTTGCAAAAGACATCAAGGAGGAGATTAAAAAATTCTTAGAGTGAATGAGAACACAGACACAATGTATCGAAATCTCTGGGATAGTATAAAGGCAGTGCTAAGAGGAAAGTTCATTGCAAGGAGTTCATTCCTTAAAAGAAGAAAAAGTCAACAAATAAATGACTTAACATTTTCATCTCAAAGCCCTAGGAAAAGAGGAACAAATCAACACCAAAAGCAGTAGAAGACAGGAAATAATTAAAATCAGAGCTGAAATTGAAACAAAAAGAAACAATTGAAAAAATTGACAAAACAAAAAGTTGGTTCTTTGAATAAATAAATAAAATTGACAAACCCTTAGCCATGCTAACAAAGAGAAGGAGACAGAAAACTCAAATTACTAACATACATGATGGAAAAGGAAATATCACAACAGACACTACAAAAATACAGAAGATAATTAGAAATTATTTTAAAAACTTGTACTCCAATAAAATAGAAATGTTAAAGGCATTGATAAATTTCTAGAGTCGTATGATTTGCCCAAATTGAATCAGGATCATATACGCAATTTAAACATATCAATTTCAAGCGATGAAATAGAAGACCCCGTCAGAAGCCTATCAACCAAGAAAAGCCCAGGACTAGATGGATACACAGCCGAGTTCTACAAGACCTTTAAAGAACTAATACCAATACTCTCCAATTTATTTCAGGAAACAGAAAAAGAGGGAGCCCTTCCAAAGTCATTCTATGAGGCCAATATTACCCTGATTCCAAAACCAGGCAAAGACACATCAAAAAAAATAAATAAAAAAAATAACTTCAGACCAATATCTCTAATGAACATAGATGCAAAAATTCTCAATAAGACTTTGGAAAATTGCATACAAAAACATATCAAAACTATAGTGCACCACAATCAAGTGAGGTTCATCCCAGGGATGCAAGGTTGGTTCAACATACCGAAATCAATAAATGTAATTCATCACATCAATAGACTTAAAGATAAGAACCATATGATCATCTCAATAGATACAGGAAAAGCATTTGACAAAATACAGCACCCCTTAATGTTCAAAACACTAGAAAAACTAGGGTTAACAAGAACATATCTCAACATTGTAAAAGCTATCTATGCTAAACCCCAGGCCAACATCATTTTAAATGGAGAAAGATTAAAAGCACTCCCTCTAAAAACTGCAACAAGATAGGGATGCCCTCTTTCATCACTTCTATTTAACATAGTTCTTGAAACACTGGCCAGAGCAATTAGACAGATGAAAGAAATTAAAGGGATATAGACAGGAAAGGAAGAACTCAAATTAGCATTATTTGCTGATGATATGATTCTACACCTGGAAGACCCCAAAAATTCCACCAGAACACTTCTAGAACTAGTAAATGAATTCAGCAAAGTAGCAGGATACAAAATCAACACCTATAAATCAAAGGCATTTCTGTATATCAGTGACAAATCCTCTGAAAGGGAAACAAAGAAAATTATCCCATTTACAATAGCCTCAAAAAAAAAATTTTACTTGGGAATCAACCTAACAAAAGAGGTGAAAGACCTCTACAACAAAAACTACAGAATGCTAAAGAAAGAAATTAAAGACAACCTTAGAAGATGGAAAGATCTCCCTTGTTCTTGGATAGGCAGAATTAGTATTGTCAAAATGACCATACTACCAAAAGCATTATACAGATTTAATGCAATTCCAATCAAAATCCCAATGACATTCCTCATAGAAATAGAAAAGCAGTCATGAAATTCATCTGGAAAAATAAAAGACCCAGAATAGCTAACGCAATCCTTAGCAAGAAGAGTGAAGCAGGTGGCTTCACTATACCAGACCTTAAACTATACTACAGAGCAATAGTAACAAAAACAGTATGGTATTGGTACCAAAATAGACTGGTAAACCAATGGTACAGAATAGAGTACACAGAGACTAACCCACATAATTCCAGTTATCTTATATTAGAAAAAGGTGCCAAAACATACATTGGAGAAAAGATAGCCTCTTCAACAAATAGTGCTGGGAAAACTGGAAATCCATATGCAACAAAATGAAATTAAACCCCTGTATCTCACCATGCACAAAACTCAACTCAAAGTGGATCAAGGACCTAGCAATTAAACCAGAGACCCTGCGTCTAATAGAAGAAAAAGTAGGCCCAAATCTCCATCATATCAGATTAGGCCCCTACTTGCTTAATAAGACTCAAAAAAAAAAAAGCAAGAATTAAAATAAAGAATTAATAAATGGGATGGATTCAAACTAAAAAGCTTCTTCTCAGCAAAACAAACAATCAGTGAGGTGAATAGAGAGCCTACAGCTTGGGAGCAAATTTTTACCACTTGAACATCAGATAAAGCACTAATCTCTAGGGTATATAAAGACCTCAAAAAGCTAAACACCAATAACAATAACAATAATAATAATAACCCAATCAATAAATAGGCCAAATGCTGAGAGCCACGGCAGAGTCTGTATGGCCCCTGGCATTTTGCCAACTGTATTGATTGACAGGCGAGGCATTACTATCCACCTCTGCCGCAACTTTTGAGTTCTCGCACTATTTTGGAGTTCTCGTGGGGATTTCCGGGGATTCCCCGAGAGTTCCCATTGGTTGGGGAAGTGCAGGAGGAGGGATTTCCGGGAGAGATATTTCCGGCTGGGGGTTCCTGGACTAGCCGCGAGGCGTTAGGGAGGATTCCCCAGGAGCTGTGTGAAGTGTTTTCCTGCAGTTCAAAAATAAAGTTTGTTCCTGCTTCAGTGGCTCATGATTTGTGCCCAGCCAGACTGCGGCAGCCAAGGACCTGAACAGACACTCTCAGAAGATGATATACAATCAATCAACAAATATATTTAAAAAACTGTTCAACATCTTTAGCAATTAGAGAAATGCAAATCAAAACTACCCTAAGATTTTATCTCACTCCAGCCAGAATGGCAGCTATTAAGAATACAAACAACAATAAATGTTAGCAAGGATGTGGGGAAAAAGGCACACTCATACATTGCTGATAGCACTGCAAAATGGTGCAGCCAATATGGAAGACAATGTGGAGATTCCTTGGAAAACTGGGAATAGAACCACCATTTGACCCAGCAATCTCACTCCATCGTCTATACCCAAAGGACTTAAAAACTGCATACTACAGGGACACAGCCACATCAATGTTTATTGCAGCACAATTCATAATAGCTAAACTGTAGAACCAACCTAGATGCCTAGATGCCCTTCAGTAGATGAATGGATAAAGAAAATGTGGTATATATACACAATGGAATATTACTCAGCAATAAGAGAGAATAAAATCATGGCATTTGCAAGTACATGGATGGCGTTGAAGAATATAATGCTAAGTGAAGTTAGCCAATCCCTAAAAACCAAATGTCGAATGTTTTCCCTGATGTAAGGAGGCTGATTCATAGTGGGATTGGGAGGGGGAGCATGAGAGGAATAGATGAACTCTAGATAGGGCAGAGGGGAAGGAGGGGGACGGACGGGAGGGGGTAATGGGGGTAAAAAAGATGGTGGAATGAGATGGACATCATTACCCTAAGTACATGTATGAAGACACGAACGGTGTGAATATACTTTGTATACAACCAGAAAAAAAAATCTGTAAACCAATTTTTGTAAGATAGTCTACCAAAAATTGGTTATCTTTTAAAAATTGTCAGTTTAAAATTAAAAGAGACAAAACCTGGAAAAGAAAAAGATGAACACAATGTCTTTATTTATTTTATTTATTTATTTGTTATGTGGTGCTGAGGATGGAACCCAGTGCCTCACATGTGTGAAGCAAGCTCTCTACTGCTGAACTATAACCTCAGCCCCTATTTCAAAGTTTTTAAAAAAAGCAAAATACACATATCTAAGTTTTGTAAGCACAAGAGTAACAACAGATTGGCAATGTGAAAAGAGCCCCCTGGCTATGGTCTGGAAAAGGACTAGAAGGGACCAGAAAAGAAGCAAGTAGGTCAGTTCCCCTTCTTTATGTGAGTTCTCCGGGAGCCAAGGAACCCTTGAACTTTGTCAGCTCCTCTCCTGTCACAAGCCATCCATGGGCTGTGTGTGTGAGCTGTGCACATCGGAGCTATATGAGGGGACAGGCCTGGCCTTGCACACTGGTTGGGCTGTGCAATGCAAGTGCACCTCTCCTCCCTCTCTGCCTGTGATCCCACACAGCACCTGAGATGGGTGTGACTTGCCAAGATGTCAATCAATCTGCTGACCACAAGACATCACGAAGCAAAATTCCACCTTTGAAACTTCATCCCCTGCTTTATTTGGTGAAGAATATTCCGTCGAAAATCCAGGTGCATGCTCTCTTTTTCCAGTGCCTACCAGTGTGGAAGTTGACCCTTAAGGTCACAGAGCAGTACCACCCTCGATCTGAGAAACTCGTGTCCCAGTGTTGCATGATTTCTTCGCCATTTTCTTAGTTTAATGTTGCAGCCAGCACCTTTGAACCCAGCTCATCTCATCGGCACAGGTGAATGGCAAGGCTCACCTGCTTGAGATGTAAAACAACTCAGACCTCTCCCTACTGACCTCCCCTAGAAATTGTGCAGAACAGTAGTCAATGGATCACAAAAAGAATTTTGTTGCACAAAAATGCTGAAAATTTAGAATAAGAACAAGGAGTCAATAAAGGAGACAGATTGAACTAAACTATTACATTGAATCTTTCGAGGAAGGATTTAAAATATTCATGTTTTTTTTTAATACTTCAATTTTGTAAAATGCTCTCTTAGGTTGTCTTCCCCACAGCTACAATTTTCTCCAGAAATTAAATTCAACAGGCTGGAACTGGTTGATGCAATAAGAAAACAAATGTTTAAGCTGGGTGTGGTGGCGCATCCCTGTGATCCCAGCAATTTGGGAAGCTGAGGCAGGAGGGTAGCAAGGTCAAGGCTGACCTCAGCAATTCAGTGAGATACTCAGCAATTTAGCAAGACCCTGTCTCAAAAATTTGAAAAAAAAGCCGGGCGTGGTGATGCACATCTGTAATTCCAGCAGCTCTGGAGGCTGAGGCAGGAGGATTGTGAGGTCAAAGCCAGCCTTAACAAAAGCAAGGCACTAAGCAACTCAGTGAGACTCTATCTCTAAATAAAATACAAAATAGAGCTGGGATGTGGCTCAGTGGTCGAGTGCCCCTGAGTTCATTCCCCAGTACCAAAAAAAGAAAAAGAAAAAAATTTTAAAAAATTAAAGAATAAAAAATGGACTGTGACTGTAGCTCAGTGGTAAAGCACCCTTGCACCCAATCCCCAGTATGAAAGAAATAAAGAAAGAGAGAGAGAAAAGACAGCTTTTATCCAGAGATGGATTAATAGAATTAAAATGAGTGAAGATATTGTCCGGCTATGTTTCAAAAAGAGTATGGGCAATATTGTAGTGACAGAAAAAGGTTTTAGGGACAGGAGAGTTGGGTTATAGAATACTGTAAAAGTTCCTGACTGAAGACATGACTATGAATTGTAATTATATTTAATGCTAAATTTAAATTTATATAGCCACTTGTGTCTATATAACTGTATCTGGGCATATCAGTGGTATATGCATGTGTGTGTCATGTGTTTGAGGGCTATAAACATATAATTAAATACCTCCCCCCAAAAAAAAACAAATTAGAAATGAATAACATAAATATCTGGGGGAAACAAAGGGTTTATCCTTGGTGCTAGTTAAAAAAAAAGTTGAAAAGGCACACACAAGCTAAAGCTTTGAAAAGAACCAAGAAATCTAAATGGTTTGGAGCTGGAGAGAATTCTTCGAGAGTATTCCAGCCTACACAATTCACAGAATCTGTGCAGAAGTAACCAAATGACCCAGGAATATTCATAACTAATGTTTGGTACTTTACAAAATACTTCCACATTTATTGCCTCATTTAATCCTTACAAAATTCTGGTAAGCAGCAATTATTAATTCCCCTTTCAGAAGAAGTTGGGGCTTAAAGAGTGAAAACAAGAAAGCTAATGCTCAGTGTTTGAGTTTCTGCTTTTCGAAAACAAACCACTAGAGGATCGCTCCCCTGTCTCACAGTCTGGGAGAGGTGGCTTGTCGTAAAACTTTGTTCTGGACGGTGAAATGTGGGCCAAAGTGATATGAGTTTCCTCCAGGGCCATCCATGAAAACCTAGCACACAAACCTCTATGTTCCTCCATGTCTCTTCCTCTCCGGCCAGCCAGATTCACAGGAACCAGTAGAGGAGTCTAAGGTCCCAGCTGATGACAAAACTACCAAGAAGCCTGAGTCCCTGAATGATTCAGTGGAGCAGAGATGTTTTCCCCATTCATTGACCAAAGTTAGACTGCAATAGGAGTGGGAAATAAATATTCATTGTACCAAGGCACTATGGTTTGGGTGGTTACTGCAGCGGTTAACATACCTAACATAGAAAGGTTAAAGAATTCAAGTCCATATATTAATTTATGCAACAAAAAAAAATATTGAGCACCTATAATTTCTGCCAGAATCTGTGTTTAGCATTAGGTATACATCAATGAATTAAGACAGATCTGGGCTGTGCCCTCATGGAGTTTATAGCTAGTAGTTCACAGAGTTATGGACAGAGCCATATGAAAATCCACTAATTCTAAATTTCTTCTGTTTTAATTCCTCATGCTTCCTCTCAAATACTTTGAATGAAAATATATGACATGCCTTAAAAATTACTTTGCAAAACAGATTAGTTTTTCTTCTGTGTAGGATCTTAAAGGGTTTATTCTAGATGCTAGTAGTTATAGGATGGGGAAAAATAGTTGTTTGTTAACTTTTCTGTATTCCACAAGATCTAAGAAGACCCAGGTGTGGTAAAATTCCCCCATATGGTAGAACCTCAGTCAAAAATGGATGGAAAAAATCATTGTTTCCATAAATTTATTTAAAAATAAATTTCCATGCATTTTTCAGTTATTTAAGATTTAACCCAAAATATGTACCTCAATCTATACTGTTAAAAATAACACGAAAAATTTCCCTGCATTATTAAGAAGCACGTGAGATTAACTACTCCAGATCTCAAATTCTATGACCTGTGAATCTTTCTTAGAAGACTGGTGTGATGGCTTAGAAGACTGGTGTGATGTCATCCTGACTGGATTAAGGGATACATGCTTCTAGGTGTGTCCACTCGAGCATTTCCAGAGAAGATTCTGGGTCAATGAGCTGATGATGGGAGGAAGACCCATCTGGATGTGGATGCATCCAATGGCTAGGGCCCAGATAGAAGGAAAAACAGAAGGGGAAGCTCTCATACCTACATGCCCGACTCTTCTTGAGCAGGTTTTTTGTTTTGTTTCATTTTGTTTCTGCTGATGTCCTCTGTGGCCCTCAGACTACAGATTCCTCAGCCCTTGAACACAGACTTGCACAGCAGTTTCCCAGAGCCTTCAGACCTTGAGCCTCAGTCTGGGGCTGCATCACTGGTGCCTCTTCCTCTGAGGCTTCCAACTTTTTGGACTGAGCCACTACTGTGTCCCCAGTTCTCCAGCCTGTGGACAATAACTGTGGGACTGTTAGCCTCTAATTGTGTAAACCGATCTAGTAAATTCCCTCTTATAATTATGTATGTTCTGTTGGTTCTGTTCTGCTGGAGAACCTCGACTAACACAACTGATTTTAGAGGTGTCTCCTGGGTCACTAATCAGAACAACTGTCTAGTAATGGACTATTGCCATAGAGATTGTACAAGACTGGGTTAAATCTCTTAGACTCTGGATGTACCAACAATGGATTAGACTTTTAGCAAAAACGTTCAGAGCTTTATTTCTTTTCTTTTCTCTCTCTCTTTCTTTCTTTCTTTTTATTTCCAATTTGTTATATATATCAGTAGAATGCGTTACAATTCATATTACACATATAGAGCACAATTTTTAATATCTCTGGTTGTAGACAAAGTATATTCACACCATTCGTGTCTTCATACATGTACTTAGGGTAATGATATCCATTTCATGCCACCATCTTTTCTACCCCCATCTTCCTCTCTTTCCCTCCCTCCTTTGCCCTATCTAGAATTCATCTAATTCACCCATGCTCCTCCCCCTCCTAACCCCACTATGAATCACCCTCCTTATATCAGAGAAAACATTTGGCATTTGGATTTTGGGGATTGGCTAACTTCACTTAGCATTATACTCTCCAACTCCATCCATTTACCTGTAAATGCCATGATTTTATTGAGAGTCTTATTTCTTATGCATGACTCTCCTTTCCAGTTCCACAATGACAGCAAGCATATTGGTACAAGTTGATAAGGCCAATAAAGTCCAAGTTTTCACTTGTTTCTTAGATATTGTTCTTTAAAAAAGAATATCAGATGTATATGTTCATTTCCAAGTTTTCCTCTTACCCAAGTGAATTTCACATGATTATTATAATATCAGTTAAAACTCTTTGGGTTGTAATAAAGATCAATTCAAATGGACATTGGCAAAAAGTAAACTTTGGGGCTCAAATAATTAGGACCTGGCTTCTTTTTCTCCATCTCACTCATGTCCTTTGAGTTGACTCCATTCTCAGACTGATAATCCATCTCCTCATGGTCATATTATGGCCTCTTGTTCTGAGGCTTCAGCCTCTTGGACTGTGCAGCTATTGGTTCCTCCAGCTCTCCAGCCTGCAGATGGCCCATTGTGGACCATCCAGCTTCTGGTCACATAAGCCAATCTAATAAATCCCCTTTTTATAATCATACTTACTGCTGATTCTGTTCCTCTACAGAACCCTGACAAATACAGGCCCTAAAGTTAATGTCTAGAAAGATGGAAATTTTACCCATTGGTGACATTCATCAAATCTTTACATGTCCTCTGATTGCATTAGTTTACATCACATGTCCACTGGAGGAGCACATTTGAAATTTGTCTTGGGCCTAGTCCATGACTCTGCTCTTGATGTAGGATGTCAGAATGTAATGGTTAATGTGAATTGTCACACTGATTGGATTAAGAGATGCCAATGTTTAAGAGGCTTCTGGATTTGCTGATGAGGATGGATCTAGGAATGATTGGCATGTGGGATAGCAAACTGAAGTGAAGACCCTCCCTAAGTGTGGGAGCACCATCCAACAGGATGGTGGTTTGGATGAATAAAAGCTGGAAGAACAAGGAAGCAGCAGCAGATGCACACTCAATTCTTCTCCAACGGGTTTTTACAGGTCTTGATTGATACTGCAATCACCTTTTGAAATCAGACTCTGGCTTTTTCACTCTTCCAAAGTGGACTCTGCCAGTGATTCTCCAAGGAGTTTCCAAAAGCCTTCAGTCTCAGACTAGGGTAGCACTGTTGATTTGTCTTATTCTGAGGCTTTAGCCTCTTGGACTGTGCAGCTATTGGTTCCTCCGGCTCTCCAGCCTGCAGACGGCCATTGTGGACCATCCAGCTTCTGGTCACGTAAGCCAATCTAATAAATCCTCTTTGTATAATCAGACCTCCTATTGATTCTGTTCCTCTAGCGAACTCTGACAAATACACAGAGTGCTAGTGGGATCTCATAGACTGGAAGTGGAGAAAGTTGATCCCCCTAAGAAAATCAGAGGTGATTCTCGAATAAAGGAGAGGCAAAGAAAAACAATGAAATGCAATGATTAACATTGTTTTTATAAGCACTGTGCCAAACCCATTAATCAGTTTGAATAGATGTCCTTAAATCAGCCCTTATCTAGGTAAACACAAGATTAGGGTTTCTTCTCAGCCTTAAGAACTGGAAAACTGAAAGACTAAATAGGAACTATCCAGCTTGTGAAAATAATTCTGATTAAAGATAGTGTAAACTCAAGGAAGCACTTAGGAAATTATTTGGAGTTAAAGGGAAGAAAATAGGAAAGTACACATGCATTCTCTTATTGATTCACTTCTTGTTGCTTTAGAGAAGTATTTCAAAAAAGTGTCAAGGTGGGGCTAGGGTTGTGGCTCAGTGGTAGATTGCTTGCTTGCCTAGCATGTGTGAGGCACTGAGTTCAAACCTCAGCACCACATATAAATAAATAAAAAATAAAGGTACATCAACAACTAAAAAATATTTTTTTAAAAAAGTGTCAAGGTGATACACATTCACAGCAATAGAGAGGGAGATGAGGAATGAAAATACTAAGATCCTTTATATGAAAGAGATCCTTGGGGATTGCCTGGATAGATGTTCTCACGCTATATAAAAAAAAAAATTTTTTTGAGCTGCTGCTTTTATTAGAAAAAAATGCAAGTCATTTGCAGCCAGTTTATTTCATGTGGCATGTTTGAGATCATCATTAAAACAAAGTTAATGCCAGGCACAGGTAGCGTACATCTGTAATTCCAGCAGCTGAACAGGCTGAGGCAAGAGGATCCCGAGTTCAAAGCCAACTTCAGTAACTTAGTGAGGCCCTAAGCAACTCAGTAAGACCCTGTCTCTAAATAAAATATTTTTAAAAAGGGATGGGGATGTGGCCCAGTGGTTGAGCACCTCTGGGTTCAATTTCCAGAACCAACTAAATCAAATTAATTCTTTACCATGTAAACTAAAACCAGACTTATTTGAAGTCACTGTAGAGATGAGAGCTCTCTCTTGTGATGAAATGTGATGGAAACCCAAGTCAAACTACCTCAGGAAAAAAAAGGCATCTCTGTTGGAAGGCTGGCATAATCCTGAGAAGGCAAGAGCACACCTGGGCTCCAGAGATTCAAATACCACTTGGAATCTTCTTTTTCCATCTTTGTTTCTTTGCACTGTCTTTCTTCCTAAGAATTATGCTGCAGATGAATCTGTTGTCCTACCTCTCCATTTCTCTTAGAGAAGGAACAAGCCTCTTGGCCCAGCTGTGGTTTTTCAAATCCTGAAGAAGGGCTGCCATTGTCCTGGCTTAGGTCACGTGCTTGCTCAGCAACAAAACCCCATATATACCTGGTGTGGTTGTTCCTCTCCAAACAACTATAGCCAGGAGGTGGGAACCCCCTTAAGATGCATTTGTGGTAGGAAAATAGACCTTTTTCAGAAGAAAGAAGGTTAGAAATCTAGGTAAACAAAACCACAGTTGTTTGCAAATCCAGTTCTTCTCTTACTAAAAAAGAATATTAAAGTCAATACAAACAATTCTCACTTTAATAAACAGAAAGTTATAATTGCAACTCTCAAACTTAGTAAGGCATGAGGATAAAGTTCTTGACACAGGTAGACCCAACATTTCTATTTTCTTTTTTCCCAGGATGCTGGGGATTGAACCCAGGGTCTTGTGCACGTGAGGCAAGCACTCTACCAACTGAGCTATACCCTTAGCACTCATAGACGCCCCTAACATTTCACGGGTGGTTTTAGGTTGGGACCCAGTTTCAGCAAAAGTCTTCTCTCCCCTGATGAGATTAATGAATGATCTCTGCTGCTGAAAGGCAGAGCTCCATCACATTCCAAAAAAGAAGGCAAAAGCAAGCAAACAAAAAACAACAATAAAAAAGGATCCTAATTTTAAGTAAATCTTAGGAGCTTTGTTTGCTACTCTGGGACTCAAGGTCAAAACATCTTCAGACCTCAAGCTTCAAGTTTCATTATCAGATCTCCACCCTGCTCAGCTTTATCTAAGGGAAGGATACCCATCTCTGTCCTTCCATTCCTGTGAGCACAGTCTTTTACATTTTTTAGGCAAATTTCTTGTTATGGGGGATTGAACCCCGTGCTTAACCACTGAGCCACATCCCCTGCCCTTTTTATTTTTTATTTTGAGTATAAGTTGCCCTACCTGGGTTCAAACTTGAGATCCTCCTGACTCAGTCTCCCAGGTCGCTGGGATTGCAAGTATGTGCTACCTGCCTGGCTCTCTTACTTGTCGTCTAAGCAGCTTATAAAGCAGTCTTGAAACTCACTTCTTTAACTTCTGGTCTTCTGCTTCTGATTCTCTTTCCTTAGTGACAGTTCCTCCCATAAGTCTTTTCTGAGTATTTCATTTTTAGCTCTTCCCACAAATATATGGGATGTTCCTTGATGATCTGTCCTCAGGCCTTTCAATCATTCTGTTCGCTCTGTGGGTGATCTTAGTTAATCCTGCAGCTTCAACTATTATATAAATGATTGCTCTCAAAGACCTATTTCTGAACTGGTGCAGTGGCACTTGCCTATCATCTCAGCAACTCCAGAGGCTGAGGCAGGAGGATTCCAAGTTGGAGGCCAGCCATAGCAATTTAGCAGGATCCAAAGAAACTTAGCAAGACCCTGACTCAAAATAAAAAATAAAAAGGGCTGAGGATGTGTAGCTCAGTGGTAAAGCACCTCTGGGTTCAATGCCCAGTACCAAAAAATGAAAAATTAAAAAAGAAATCTATTTCTGGGTGCATTTATGTATGGGTATAGATGCAGAAGTAGGTAGATTAGATAGAAAGATTATAGATAAATTTAGCATAGATGTCTTTTAAGCTCCAGAATCATTTATCCATCTGATTGCCTCCTGAATATCTCCACTTGCTTTAACTCACTAATATCTCAGAGATAACTTTTTTAAAGACTGAAAACATTTCCTTTTCCTATTCTAGTATTATTTCTCTTCTTGGCACAAACAACACCTGATTATTCAAGCAAGAAACCCTGAAATAATTCTTAATATTAATACACTTCAACAGAGACTCCCAGGAACACAGCTCTAATGAACAAGTTGAGTTTATAACTCATGGCACAAAGGAGAACACACAGCATAAGTAACTGTGGGGTGTCTCAATCAGAAGGTGTTTGGAAGAACCTATTACAGGATTTGGGATTAGATTGGATTCTTTGGGACAGAGTTTAAGGAAGAGGTCTTTTCTGCAGACTAGATGTTGTCAGAAAGCAGGAGGAATTTATGATTATCCTAATGGATCTTGTCTAGAGGGAGGCCAAACCAAGGATAAAGCAGCTATAATTGGTAAAGTAGCTGTCACTTTTGCTAACAGGAGGATTTGGGGGGATGGCACAGTGCTTTTTTTTTTTTTTTTTTTTTTTTTTGCCTGTGCTTAGAGACAATTATGAAGTGCACTTCTTTTGACTCCCTTTGTGAAGATCTCAAAGGAATTCTTTCTGATACTGATATCCTGCCGGAAGCCAGCCATGACCCATATGTGAACTGAGCCATGTGTAAACTGAGCCATTAGGCAGGGAAGCCTGATTTTGGGAACTCCCAGTAGGAGTTTGAGAAGGCCCCAATCCATGTGGCACCCTGTTCTAGGTCCACTCAAGTTCTAGCATAGTTCCAGAGATGGGGTGACCTACTGGAGCCACCCAGCCTCTTTGAGATGGGTGTGGCTTGCCAAAAACACCAATCAACCTGTTTACTGCAAGACTCCTGCCACCTGGAGAAGCAAGCAGGGAACCAAGACTCCTCCCCTGAGACCTTATTCCTGCCTTCCCATCAGGACTGGAAGACCCATCAGGCGCTCCTCTTTGAATCTAATTTCTGGTCTGTCTTTATTTCTTACTGATCCTTTCAGACTTTCTATTTTCCCAGGCAGCTCACATCTCCTAGGCAGGAACCTACCCTGTCGGGTGCTGGTCACCTCCATAGTATTCTGTGAGATTTTTACATCCAGTAGAAAAATCAATGAGCTGGCTGTGAATGACAGGTCAAGACGTCAAGAACTGCTTTTCACCCCCTCATGGATCACTCACCATTCCCATGTAAATCACTGTTTACCTACTGACTATGTAACTCTGGGATCTGACCCCTTCTATTCAGCCCCCTGTCAGCTTCCCTAATCTAGGATGTTGTCCTTTGTCACCTTCATCACTACCATCAGTCACTTAGAGGGTGCCCGCATGTCATCACAATTTGGTTCCATCCTACTCCCGCCACCCTCTAGCCAGAATGAAGTTTCTAAATACATCATCCCCTGCTCAAAATCCTCTTTGGTTACACTGCCAGCTGTGTTGTTAACATTTAAATGGAAAAATTAGAAATCAGTGTGGTTAGTGTTGAAAATAAACTTTCTTCTTTTTGTCCTAAAAGGAATCAAGAAGGGTGGAGAGTATATTTGCATAAAGAATCAGCTGAATTGGGAGACTATTTTCATATTCTGATTCCCTCTTAAGAAGTTGCGATTCCTTGAGAATCAACTGGATGACACAACTGCTAAAAAAAATTTAGTGCATTATTGGCACCATTAGAAGTATAGTGTCCTGGCTGGATGTGGTGGGGCGCACCTGTAATCCCAGCAGCTCAGGAGGCTGAGGCAGGAGAATCACAAGTTCAAAGCCAGCCTCAGCAAAAGTGAGGCACTAAGCAACTCAGTGATACCCTGTTTTTAAATAAAATACAAAATAGGGCTTGGGATGTGGCTTAGTGATTGAGTGCCCCTGGCTGAGTTCAATCTCTGGTATTAAAAAAAAAAAAAAAAACTATACTGTCCCAAACAAGGAAATTATGTTCAATTCCCTGGTAATACATTTTCAGAGAGTGATTATTAAAAGAATGTGTTTGGAGGAGGGCAACCAGGATAGGGATCATATGGATACTCAGAAAAAAAAAATTAAGCTTAAAGGAAAATAAGAAGAAATATGACACATATTTTCCAAAAATCCACAGAGCTGACATATATAAGAGGGAATAAATTTATTTTGTACTTGTTATGGTTTGGATTATGAGTTGTCCCCCAAACCTCCTGTGTTAATTCAGGAGTGTTCTGGTGTGAAATGATTGGACTGTGAGAGCTATAAACTAATCTGTCCATTTTGGTTTGAATGAACTGACTGGGTGGTAACTATAGGCAGGTGGGGCAAGGCTAGAGGAGGTGGGGGTCATAGTGGGGATGCCCTAGAAGAATTCATCTTTCCTGCAGCCCTTTGCCCTTTCTCTCTGCTTCCTGAACTTCAGGCGCTGAGCGGCTTTCTTCCACCATGCCCTTCTGCCAAAATGTATTGCCTTGCCTTGGGCCCAGAGCGATGGAGTTGGCCCACCACGACCTAAACCTCTGAACCATGAGCCAGAGTAAACCTTTCCTCCTCTACAATTGCTCTTGCTAAGTATTTGGGTCACAGACAGAAATCTAACTAACACAGTATGGTTTCAGGGGCATGATCAAATCTGAGGATTATAAACCAAAGCCATATTGACTTCGACTCAAATAAGAAAACCCTTTTTAATATAACTGTCCAATATTGGAGTGGCTTCCTAGAAGCCCTTCTAGTTATTAGAAGGTTATGCCAAACTCTCAAGCTATCTGTGAGTTATCAAACCATCTGTGACAAAGGACAATTCTTTAATCCACTGTGACCCAATACTTTGTAAGTTATAATAAAATTAAATTATTATAGAAGGAAAATTATGATATAAATATTATTATAGTAGAAGGAAAAAGGGAAAAGCTCATAAAAATACAAGCCCTCATTTTTATTATCTTATTGAATGGACATAAAAGTAAATTTCAACAATAGAATTAGAACAGACATAAATGAGAAAGAGAAAAGAATGGGAAAAAAAGAGTTGTTCACAGAAAATGTGCATTTAAAATTAATATAGGGGGGGAAGGAAGATGGCGGCGAGGGGAGTGCATTGCCCCCGTGTGCTGCTTCACTGTGTGGGAGTATGACAAGTCAGGACGGCTAAAGGATATCTTGTTAGGAATTTCCAGCAATAGTGGGGTGCTCCGGAACCTGGAGGAAGGATTTCCATCTCACGAGGATCGGCTACGGGGACTCAAACGCGAGAGGTTTGTCGCACGGAGGGTAACACTGCTTATTCAGCAAATCACCCCGCAGCTAGAGTCTGCAGCGCGCGCTGGGAAACGAGGAGATAGCGACACAGGGATACAGCGCTGCAGTTTCTGCCAGCCGTGCAAGCACCGTACTCAGGGCTGAATTCTGGGTTCGAGACGGGGGAAGGAAGCAGTCCATCTCAGTTCTCCACACCGGTCAGACCACAGAGGAGGCCAGCAGCCACCATGTTGGAAAGCTGACGTCACCATCCCTGTTTTCGACTGACCGCAGCTCATTCAGCCATAGAACAGGTAATTTCAGGCTGCCATTCGCCTGCGGCTTGCAGACAGATTGCTAGGGTTCAGCGCCTGGGTGCTTCTTAGAACCTGATCTTATCGGAGCGAACACCGAGCGCGGGGCGGCCAAGTTCCGGCTCCCGGAACCGTCCCGGAACCGCCCTGGCCCAGGGCTGCGGAGCCTGCGGAGGCTGCTTCTTGGACCCTGCTCCTATCAGAGCATACACCAAGCACTAAGCGGCCGAATTCTGGCTCCCGGAACTGAGCCCGCGGGGACTGCTTCTTGGAGCCTACCCTTATAGGAGCTTACACCGAGCACGGAGCGGCCGAGTTCCGGCTCCCGGAACTTCCCTGGCCCGGGGCTAGGAGCCCGCGGAAACTGCTTCTCGGTCCGGGTCCTGCTGAGGGCCGGTCAGGACTCACCCGTTGCTTTGGTTGTCCGGCAAGGGGAACGAAATGCTGCCATTCGCATAGGATACCAACATGGCAGAGATCTGATGTCATCAGAAAGCGGCGGAGGAGAGAACTTCATCAATACCAGCGACGACAGAAACAGTTGGTCTCCTGGTAGGGGGGGGTGAGGCACAGACACCCGAGTCTCCTCAATTTGTCGTCGAGCCAGAGGGGAGGAGCCGGGCCGCCGCCAGCGCCCGGAGCAGGCCCAGCGGCTCACCAGCGTGGTGACCGCGTGACCCCAATTGGAGAGGGGGCGGAGCGGAGCCGCCACCTGCACCTGCAAGGTGGGCAGACCCGCGACCCAGTGGTACATGGGCATGGTAGGAGGGGCAGGGCAGAGCCGCCGTTCGCGCTTGCAAGGTAAACAGACCTGTGACAGCCTGGCAGGTCAGGCCCAGTGGCCTGTCAGTGTGGTACACACGTCACCCCAGCTGGAGTAGGGGCAGAGCAGATCCTTCTCCCACGCCCGGATCAGGCCCTGCCGGTGTGGTGGTCACGTGACCCCAATTGGAATGGGGGCGGAGCGGAACCGCCACCCATGCCCGCAGGGTGAGCAGACCTGTGACCAACCTGCAGATCAGGCCCAGGGGTCCGCAGGCGTGGTAGGAGGGGCAGGGCAGATCCGCTGCCTGCGCCTCCAAGGTAGGCAGACCTGCAACAGACCGGCGGATCAGGCCCAGGAGCCTGCCGGCGTGGTACACACACCACCCTAATTGGAGTAGGGGCAGAGCAGAGTCGCCGCCCGTGCCAGGAACAGGCCCAGCGTCCTGCAGGCGGGGTAGTCACGACACCCCAATTGGAGTAGGGGCAGAGCAGAGCCTCCACCCGTGCCCAAAAGGTGGGCAGATCTGCGACCAACCAGCGGGACAGGCCCAGTGGCCTGCAGGTACGACAGACACGTCACCCCATTTGGAGTAGGGGCAGAGTAGAGCCGCCGCCCGCGCCTGCAGGGTAGGCAAACCTGCAACCGACCGGCGGATCAGGCCCGGTGGCCTGCCGGCGTGGTACACTCGTCACCCCAATTGGAGTAGGGGCAGAACAGAGCCGCCGCCAGCGCCCAGAACAGGCCCAGTGACCTGCCGGCGTGGTAGCCACGACACCCCAATTGGAATAAGGAGAGAGCAGAGCCGCCGCCCGCGCCTGCAGGAAAGATACGCAAGCAGTATGAAAAGACAAGGAAAGAAAGGACCACAAGCAATGCAGGTCAACGCAACTTTAGAAGAGGTAACAGCTGCAGCAGATGGAATGTCAGATAAAGAATTCAGGATATACATGCTTCAGATGATCTGGAGTATCAAGGAAGACATTAAACAGCAAAATCAGACAATGAAAGATCACTTCGACAATGAATTACGCAAACAAATCCAGGAAGCAAAGGATCAACTATACAGGGAGATAGAGGTTATAAAAAACAAACAAACAGAAATCCTAGAAATGCAGGAAGCAATAAACCAACTTAAAAACTCAATGGAGAATACTACCAGCAGAGTAGAACACTTAGAAGTTAGAACATCAGACAATGAAGACAAAGTATTTCAACTGGAAAAGAACATAGACAGCTCAGCAAGACTGTTAAGAAACCATGAGCAGAACATCCAAGAAATATGGGATAACATTAAGAGACCAAACTTAAGAGTCATTGGGATACAGGAAGGTACAGAGCTCCAAACCAAAGGAATGAGCAGTCTATTCAATGAAATAATACAAGAAAACTTCCCAGACTTGAAGAATGAGACAGAATCCCAAATCCTAGAAGCCTACAGGACGCCGAATGTGCAAAATCATAAGAGATCCACACCTAGACACATTATAATGAAGATGCCCAACATACAGAATAAGGAGAGAATTTTAAAAGCTACAAGAGAAAGGAAGCAGATAACATTTAGGGGTAAGCCAATCAGGATAACAGCTGATCTTTCAACACACACTCTGAAAGCTAGAAGATCCTGGAATAACATATTTCAAACACTGAAAGAAAATGGGTTCCAACCAAGAACTGTGTATCCAGTGAAATTAAGCTTCAGGATGGAGGATGAAATTAAAACCTTCCACGATAAACAAAAGTTTAAAGAATTCGCAGCTAGAAAACCATCTCTTCAAAACATCCTCGCCAAAGCATTACAGGAAGAGGAAATGGAAAATAACAATGAAAACCAACAGTGGGAGGTAGGACAGTAATGGGGGGGGGGGGAATAATCAAAGAGGAAAACAAACCATGTTTAGTAACAGAAATAAACAAATATGGCTGGAAGAACAACCCATATCTCAATAATAACCCTAAATGTTAATGGCTTAAACTCACCAATTAAGAGACACAGGCTAGTAGAATGGATCACAAAACAAGACCCAACAATATGCTGCCTACAGGAGACGCATTTGATAGGAAAAGACATACATAGGCTGAAGGTGAAAGGTTGGGAAAAATCATATCACTCATATGGACTTCGGAAACAAGCAGGCGTGTCCATACTCATATCAAATAAAATAGATTTCAAGCCAAAGTTAATCAAAAGGGATAAAGAGGGACACTACATACTGCTTAAGGGAACCATACACCAACAAGACATAACAATCATAAATATTTATGCCCCAAACAATGGTGCAGCTATGTTCGTCAAACAAACTCTTCTCAAGTTCAAGAGTCTAATAGACCACCACACCATAATCATGGGAGACTTCAACACACCTCTCTCGCCACTGGACAGATCTTCCAAAAAAAAGTTGAATAAGGAAACTATAGAACTCAATAACACTATTAATAACCTAGACCTAATTGACATATATAGAGTATACCACCCAACATCAAGCAGTTACACTTTTTTCTCAGCAGCACATGGATCCTTCTCAAAAATAGATCATATATTATGTCACAGGGCAACTCTTAGACAATATAAAGGAGTAGAGATAATACCATGCATCTTATCTGATCATAATGGAATGAAACTGAAAATCAACGATAAAAGAAGGAAGGAAAAAGCATACATCACTTGGAGAATGAACAATAGGTTACTGAATGATCAATGGGTTATAGAAGACATCAAGGAGGAAATTAAAAAGTTCTTAGAGATAAATGAAAACACAGACACAACATATCGGAATCTATGGGACACACTGAAAGCAGTTCTAAGAGGAAAATTCATTGCTTGGAGTTCATTCCTTAAAAAAAGAAAAAACCAACAAATAAATGATCTCATACTTCATCTCAAAATCCTTGAAAAAGAAGAGCAAAACAACAGCAAAAGAAGTAGAAGGCAAGAAATAATTAAAATCAGAGCTGAAATTAATGAAATCGAAACAAAAGAAACAATTGAAAAAATTGACAAAACTAAAAGTTGGTTCTTTGAAAAAATAAACAAAATCGACAGACCCTTAGCCATGCTAGCGAAGAGAAGAAGAGAGAGAACTCAAATTACTAGCATACGGGATGAAAAAGGCAATATCACAACAGACACTTCAGAAATACAGAAGATAATCAAAAACTATTTTGAATCCTTATACTCCAATAAATTAGAAGATAGTGAAGGCATAGATAAATTTCTTAAGTCATATGATCTGCCCAGATTGAGTCAGGAGGATATAGAAAACCTAAACAGACCAATATCAATTGAGGAAATAGAAGAAACCATAAAAAGACTACCAACTAAGAAAAGCCCAGGACCGGATGGGTATACAGCAGAATTTTACAAAACCTTTAAAGAAGAACTAATACCAATACTTTTCAAGCTACTTCAGGAAATAGAAAAGGAGGGAGAACTTCCAAATTCATTCTATGAGGCCAACATCACCCTGATACCTAAACCAGACAAAGACACTTCAAAGAAAGAAAACTACAGACCAATATCTCTAATGAACCTAGATGCAAAAATCCTCAATAAAATTCTGGCGAATCGGATACAAAAACATATCAAAAAAATTGTACACCATGATCAAGTAGGATTCATCCCTGGGATGCAAGGCTGGTTCAATATACGGAAATCAATAAATGTTATTCACCACATCAATAGACTTAAAAATAAGAACCATATGATCATCTCGATAGATGCAGAAAAAGCATTCGACAAAGTACAGCATCCCTTTATGTTCAAAACTCTAGAAAAACTAGGGATAACAGGAACATACCTCAATATTGTAAAAGCAATCTATGCTAAGCCTCAGGCTAGCATCATTCTGAATGGAGAAAAACTGAAGGCATTCCCTCTAAAATCTGGAACAAGACAGGGATGCCCCCTCTCTCCACTTCTCTTCAACATAGTTCTCGAAACACTGGCCAGAGCAATTAGACAGACGAAAGAAATTAAAGGCATAAAAATAGGAAAAGAAGAACTTAAATTATCACTATTTGCAGATGATATGATTCTATACCTAGCAGACCCAAAAGGCTCTACAAAGAAACTATTAGAGCTAATAAATGAATTCAGCAAAGTGGCAGGATATAAAATCAACACGCATAAATCAAAGGCATTCCTGTATATCAGCGACAAATCCTCTGAAATGGAAATGAGGACAACCACTCCATTCAAAATATCTTCAAAAAAAATAAAATACTTGGGAATCAACCTAACAAAAGAGGTGAAAGACTTATACAATGAAAACTACAGAACCCTAAAGAGAGAAATAGAAGAAGATCTTAGAAGATGGAAAAATATACCCTGTTCATGGATAGGCAGAACTAACATCATCAAAATGGCGATATTACCAAAAGTTCTCTATAGGTTTAATGCAATGCCAATCAAAATCCCAACAGCATTTCTTGTAGAAATAGAGAAAGCAATCATGAAATTCATATGGAAAAATAAAAGACCTAGAATAGCAAAAACAATGCTAAGCAGGAAGTGTGAATCAGGCGGTATAGCGATACCAGACTTCAAACTTTACTACAGAGCAATAGTAACAAAAACAGCATGGTACTGGTACCAAAACAGGCGGGTGGACCAATGGTACAGAATAAAGGACACAGAAACCAATCCACAAAACTACAACTATCTTATATTTGATAAAGGGGCTAAAAGCATGCAATGGAGGAAGGATAGCATCTTCAACAAATGGTGCTGGGAAAACTGGAAATCCATATGCAACAAAATGAAACTGAATCCCTTTCTCTCGCCATGCACAAAAGTGAATTCAAAATGGATCAAGGAGCTTGATATCAAATCAGAGATGCGCCGTCTGATAGAAGAAAAAGTTGGCTATGATCTACATACTGTGGGGTCGGGCTCCAAATTCCTCAATAGGACACCCATAGCACAAAAGTTAATAACTAGAATGAACAAATGGGACTTACTCAAACTAAAAAGTTTTTTCTCAGCAAAAGAAACAATAAGAGAGGTAAATAGGGAGCCTACACCCTGGGAACAAATCTTTACTCCTCACACTTCAGATAGAGCCCTAATATCCAGAGTATACAAAGAACTCCAAAAATGTAGACAATAAGAGAACAAACAACCCAATCAACAAATGGGCCAAGGACCTGAACAGACACTTCTCAGAGGAGGACATACAGTCAATCAACAAGTACATGAAAAAATGCTCAACATCTCTAGCTGTCAGAGAAATGCAAATCAAAACCACCCTAAGATACCATCTCACTCCAGTAAGATTGGCAGCCATTATGAAGTCAAACAACAACAAGTGCTGGCGAGGATGTGGGGAAAAGGGTACACTTGTACATTGCTGGTGGGACTGCAGATTGGTGCAGCCAATTTGGAAAGCAGTATGGAGATTTCTTGGAAAGCTGGGAATGGAGCCACCATTTGACCCAGCTATTCCCCTTCTTGGTCTATTCCCTAAAGACCTAAAAAGAGCATGCTACAGGGACACTGCTACATCGATGTTCATAGCAGCACAGTTCACAATAGCAAGACTGTGGAACCAACCCAGATGCCCTTCAATAGACGAATGGATAAAAAAAATGTGGCATTTATACACAATGGAGTATTAGTCTGCATTAAAAAATGACAAAATCATAGAATTTACAGGGAAATGGATGGCATTAGAGCAGATTATGCTAAGTGAAGTTAGCCAATCCCTAAAAAACAAATGCCAAATGTCTTCTTTGATATAAGGAGAGTAACTAAGATCAGAGTAGGGACGAAGAGCAGGAGAAGAAGATTAACATTTAACAGGGATGAGAGGTGGGAGGGAAAGGGAGAGAGAAGGGAAATTGCATGGTAATGGAAGGAGACCCTCAGGGTTATACAGTGGAGGGGGTAGAGAGAGAGGAGGGGAGGGGAGGGGAGAGGTGGGGAGGGGGGAGGGTGGAGGATGGGAAAGGCAGCGGAGCACAACAGACACTAGTATGGCAATATGTAAATCAATGGATGTGTAACTGATGTGATTCTGCAATCTGTATATTGGGTGAAGGTGGGAGTTCATAACCCACTTGAATCAAAGTGTGGAATATGATATGTCAAGAAATTTGTAATGTTTTGAACAACCCACAATAAAAAATTAAAAAAAAATTAATATAGGGAATTTATATAACTCTTAACTTTTTGTCCTTTAACTATAATTGAAAATTATGAGTGAATTACTGATTCCCATGATTAGACCATTATAAATACTTTGAATAAACACAATGCACATTAATATTTAAAGTTTTTAGAGTGACAATGAGCTTGTTTCTTTTTTAAATATCTAAACCAGGTTGATTGACATCATGCTACTCTTGGGGAATGATGTATGTCTAAACTGTTTCTCAATTTTGTTTTGAATACTCTTCATAAGACAGAACCAGATTTATAAAGTGGCAATGATAGGAATGGAAAAAAAGGGGATTTTTAAAATAATTTAAGCATGCTCAGAATATTCTTTTTAAACTTTAATCCAAAATGAAACTAGTGGTGCTGTACTTTCTTTTTTCTTTTTTAAGATAAGGTCTTACTAAATTGCCCAGACTTGTCTCAGACTCACAATCCTCTGCCTCAGCCTTCCAAATACATGTGTGGGCCGCTGCACCAAGCTTCTAAATTCATTTTTAATCCTTCACTAGTTGTCAGTTGGAACACTGTGTCTTGTAAATTAGATTTTAAATTATCTTTTGATTAAGGAAATGGATTCCAAACCTATGAATTTGATTTATGTGCATATTATTTTGATGGAAATAAAACATCATTCTATCAAATTCCTAATAGTCTGAGGATAACGTTTTCATTATACAACATCAAAATAACTATCCACTTCACTGACAATTGTTAGACTATGGAATTTTGTAACAATAATCTGTAGGAACTTGGTTCTTCTAAGTTTCTATCTTTAGTTTTGGCCCTTTGGTTTTATCTGCCATTAAAAAATATGTTGCACTCCTATCTTAAATAGAAAGATTCTGACAATTAAAATTTTGAAGACACCAGACAAATTGGTGGCTGGTCAACTTTTATCCTTAAAAAGTTGGAACCAAACTGTCATTTTGCAGTAATGTTGAATGCTCAACAGAACTTTCCTTGTCAAATCTCATCACTTGGTCAGTTGTTTAATTGTCTCCAAATTATCACATAATAAAGAGAATAATCTCCGATTTATTGCATTAGACTTTACATAATTTATAATATTTACTAAGACACTAAAAACTATTAATGTAGTTTTTGTACTATGACTTTCTCAAAGAAAGAAGCACCATGATGATTTACATTCTGGGGCAAGCTCTCCTTAATTTAGATAACTATGTCAAAATACTTTCATTGTGTCTGTACATCCAATTGTACTCCTACAGAAAAATTCAAACATTTATTGATAACTTAAATTTTCACAGCTTCATGTTGCGTAGTTATGTTTGTTAGCAATGAAACTGAAACAAAGAGAATTCTTTCTTCATATTACTATCGTTCAAATAGCACATAAACTAAAAGAATTGCCATATTAGCAACAACTATATATTCACGTACATCAAACAGGTTGAAAGCAGTCCCATGAGTTGGTCTTCCTGAATTTTTCAAGCTGTGTTGTTGGTAAGTGATAATTGGGGAACCTTCTTTGACACACATTATCCCAATGTTAAGAATCTTTGGTGCTATTTTCTCTGTGTCTTAACAATTGTGTGAGTGTGCAAGTTGTTTTCTTATTTTGTTTTTGGTACTAGGCATTGAACCAGGGGTGCTCTACCACCGAACTACATCCTCAGACTTTTTTTATTTTTTATTTTGAGACATGGTCTCACCAAGTTGCTCAGGTTGGCCTTGAACTCGTGATACTCCTGCCTCAGCCTCCAGAGTAGGCATGCACCACTACCCCCAGCTAGTGTTCCCATCTTGAAATACAATCCTCTGGGGGAAACCAGCATGTTTGATGGGTATTTGTTTTAGCAACAAGAATTCAGGTAATCATGATCATGAAGCATTCCAGGTTTTCTGCGGAAGGAGGCTATAAAAAATATGAGATTGTGTTACTAAATAAAAATGAGTGCCATTGTGCAAAAGTAAAAAGCACATTTCATATTCTTCCTGAGCATCTCTTCCTAGTACAGTCAAAATATTCTCACTTTCAGAAGGTTAAACAACACATTAAATAATAGTAGGGGGTTAATGGCTAAGCTCAATGGGGAATTTTTTTCTCTGGAGTTAGAATATGTGCAAATTGCTTTGGTAAGAAGTTATTTTGAACTTCTGATGAAAAAAAATTTAAGGCATCATTCCCTTTCCCTAAAAGTAATGGAAACATCCATGTATGCTTTACCAAATAAAATAGTTTACTAACTACTATTGTTTGAGGGATGATAGTCAATTTGACTTATTTCTGGAAATAAAAAAGATACATCTAAAACTGGAAAAGTATTTGGGATGGGGGTTTGCCTGAGGTGCCCAGAAGACATCCAAAATGAAAGAACATGATATCTTAGCTTCTTTTTAAAAAAGACTTGAAATATAATCAAAGAGGCCTCCTGGAATATGTGGAAACCATACTATCTCACTTATCAGTATTATTTCAGTTCTAAAATTACTAGGTGCATAGCAAGTAAAAATCAGGGAATGACATGGTACAGACCTCCATGAGCTGCAGGAAGACAACAGAACCTGTCCCCAGGAAAACAAAAACAGTCTGGAAATTCTACACACTTCCAAGAGTTTCATAGATATTTCCCATCCCAAATCCCATTCATGGAATCCTTGGGTTAAAATCCTCTGTACTAGAGCAATTTCTTTTACAAAACTTGACTCAGTCTGTGGATCAATGAAGGTGCCAGGCAATTAGGAACACTGATACTCATAATCATACAAAGTCTTTGGAAGTCATGGAATTTATAACCTAGGAGGGGAGATAGACAGTTATCAAATAATCACATGCACCCAGCTATTCCCCTTCTCGGTCTATTCCCTAAAGACCTAAAAAGAGCATGCTACAGGGACACTGCTACATCGATGTTCATAGCAGCACAATTCACAATAGCTAGACTGTGGAACCAACCTAGATGCCCTTCAATGGATGAATGGATAAAAAAAATGTGGCATTTATACACAATGGAGTATTACTCTGCATTAAAAAATGACAAAATCATAGAATTTACAGGGAAATGGATGGCATTAGAGCAGATTATGCTAAGTGAAGCTAGCCAATCCCTAAAAAACAAATGCCAAATGTCTTCTTTGATATAAGGAGAGTAACTAAGAACAGAGTAGAGTCGAAGAGCATGAGAAGAAGATTAACATTAAACAGGGATGAGAGGTGGGAGGGAAAGGGAGAGAGAAGGGAAAATGCATGGAAATGGAAGGAGACCCTCAGAGTTATACAAAAGTACATACAAGAGGAAGTGAGGGGAAGGGGAAAAATAATATAAGGGGGACAAACGAATGTCAGTAGAGGGGGCAGAGAGAGAAGAGGGGAGGGGAGGGGAGGGGAGGGGGGATAGTAGAGGATAGGAAAGGCAGCAGAATACAACAGACACTAGTATGGCAATATGTAAATCAATGGATGTGTAACTGATGTGATTCTGCAATCTGTATATGGGGTAAAAATGGGAGCTCATAACCCACTTGAATCAAATTGTGAAATATGATATA
>NW_026693196.1:0-2424 GCF_021218885.2 Marmota monax | reverse complement strand
TTTAATTTTTTATTGTGGGTTGTTCAAAACATTACAAATTTCTTGACATATCATATTCCACACTTTGATTCTAGTGGGTTATGAACTCCCACCTTCACCCCATACACAGATTGCAGATTCACATCAGTTACACATCCATTGATTTACAAATTGCCATACTAGTGTCTGTTGTGCTCCGCTGCCTTTCCCATCATCCACCCTCCCCCCTCCCCACCTCTCCCCTCCCCTCCCCTCCTCTCTCTCTACCCCCTCCACTGTATAACCCTGAGGGTCTCCTTCCATTACCGTGCAATTTACCTTCTCTCTCCCTTTCCCTCCCACCTCTCATCCCTGTTAAATGTTAATCTTCTTCTCCTGTTCTTCGTCCCTACTCTGTTCTTAGTTACTTTCCTTATATCAAAGAAGACATTTGGCATTTGTTTTTTAGGGATTGGCTAGCTTCACTTAGCATAATCTGCTCTAATGCCATCCATTTCCCTGTAAATTCTATGATTTTGTCATTTTTTAATGCAGAGTAATACTCCATTGTGTATAAATGCCACATTTTTTTTTATCCATTCGTCTATTGAAGGGCATCTAGGTTGGTTCCACAGTCTTGCTATTGTGAACTGTGCTGCTATGAACATCGATGTAGCAGTGTCCCTGTAGCATGCTCTTTTTAGGTCTTTAGGGAATAGACCAAGAAGGGGAATAGCTGGGTCAAATGGTGGCTCCATTCCCAGCTTTCCAAGAAATCTCCATACTGCTTTCCAAATTGGCTGCACCAATCTGCAGTCCCACCAGCAATGTACAAGTGTACCCTTTTCCCCACATCCTCGCCAGCACTTGTTGTTGTTTGACTTCCTAATGGCTGCCAATCTTACTGGAGTGAGATGGTATCTTAGGGTGGTTTTGATTTGCATTTCTCTGACAGCTAGAGATGTTGAGCATTTTTTCATGTACTTGTTGATTGACTGTATGTCCTCCTCTGTGAAGTGTCTGTTCAGGTCCTTGGCCCATTTGTTGATTGGGTTGTTTGTTCTCTTATTGTCTAATTTTTTGAGTTCTTTGTATACTCTGGATATTAGGGCTCTATCTGAAGTGTGAGGAGTAAAGATTTGTTCCCAGGATGTAGGCTCCCTATTTACCTCTCTTATTGTTTCTTTTGCTGAGAAAAAACTTCTTAGTTTGAGTAAGTCCCATTTGTTGATTCTAGTTATTAACTTTTGTGCTATGGGTGTCCTATTGAGGAATTTGGAGCCCGACCCCACCGACTGTAGATCGTAGCCAACTTTTTCTTCTATCAGACGGCGCGTCTCTGATTTGATATCAAGTTCCTTGATCCATTTTGAA
Source organism: Marmota monax (assembly GCF_021218885.2). Taxonomy (NCBI): domain Eukaryota; kingdom Metazoa; phylum Chordata; class Mammalia; order Rodentia; family Sciuridae; genus Marmota; species Marmota monax. The sequence continues at coordinate 1,092 of NW_026693196.1, read as the reverse complement.
TTCACTTTTGTGCATGGCGAGAGAAAGGGATTCAGTTTCATTTTGTTGCATATGGATTTCCAGTTTTCCCAGCACCATTTGTTGAAGATGCTATCCTTCCTCCATTGCATGCTTTTAGCCCCTTTATCAAATATAAGATAGTTGTAGTTTTGTGGATTGGTTTCTGTGTCCTCTATTCTGTACCATTGGTCCACCCGCCTGTTTTGGTACCAGTACCATGCTGTTTTTGTTACTATTGCTCTGTAGTATAGTTTGAAGTCTGGTATCGCTATACCGCCTGATTCACACTTCTTGCTTAGCATTGTTTTTGCTATTCTGGGTCTTTTATTTTTCCATATGAATTTCATGATTGCTTTCTCTATTTCTACAAGAAATGCCATTGGGATTTTGATTGGCATTGCATTAAACCTATAGAGAACTTTTGGTAATATCGCCATTTTGATGATGTTAGTTCTGCCTATCCATGAACAGGGTATATTTTTCCATCTTCTAAGATCTTCTTCTATTTCTCTCTTTAGGGTTCTGTAGTTTTCATTGTATAAGTCTTTCACCTCTTTTGTTAGGTTGATTCCCAAGTATTTTATTTTTTTTGAAGATATTTTGAATGGAGTGGTTGTCCTCATTTCCATTTCAGAGGATTTGTCGCTGATATACAGGAATGCCTTTGATTTATGCGTGTTGATTTTAAATCCTGCCACTTTGCTGAATTCATTTATTAGCTCTAATAGTTTTCTTTGTAGAGCCTTTTGGGTCTGCTAGATATAGAATCATATCATCTGCAAATAGTGATAATTTAATTTCTTCTTTTCCTATTTTTATGCCTTTAATTTCTTTCGTCTGTCTAATTGCTCTGGCCAGTGTTTCGAGAACTATGTTGAAGAGAAGTGGAGAGAGAGGGCATCCCTGTCTTGTTCCAGATTTTAGAGGGAATGCCTTCAGTTTTTCTCCATTCAGAATAATGCTAGCCTGAGGCTTAGCATAGATTTGCTTTTACAATATTGAGGTATGTTCCTGTTATCCCTAGTTTTTCTAGAGTTTTGAACATAAAGGGATGCTGTACTTTGTCAATGCTTTTTTCCGCATCTATCGAGA
>NW_026693195.1:0-12256 GCF_021218885.2 Marmota monax | reverse complement strand
ACCAAGTAGTTGTGTAAACACTATATATAAACATTACATATAAATCTGTGGTTCAACCTAAAATTAAACTTTTTTGGAGGGAAGTTTCCAGGAATTGAACTCAGGGGCGCTCCACCACTGAGCCACAACCCCAGCCCTATTTTGCATTTTATTTAGAGACAGGGTCTCATTGAGTTGCTTAGCGACCCGCTTTTTTGCTAAGGCTGGCTTTGAACTCATGATCCTCCTGCCTCAGCCTCCCAAACCGCTGGGATGACGGGCATGCGCCACCACACCAGGCTTAAAATTAAACTTTTGAAACCCACCAAACCACTGGTTTGTATAGAATCTCAATGGCACCAGGATATGTGCTTTTACTTTGGGTGCCACCTTATTCCAGTGAGGTTTCTCACTGTTTCTAAAAGCTGCCATGAACAGTTTATGCCTCCATATCAGTATGGCCTCTGCCTGCTCTTCTTGCCAATCTGAGGCTCACTGGAAATTCTGTCCTCCTGCCACAACAATACTGAGCAACAGAATAGCACCAAAACCTCCAAAGCCCTCAGGGGAAGGTCAGGAAGACTGGAGGTTCGTGAATTGTGGCTGTTTTCTAATCCACGCTCTTTCCATGCTTGCTACCCTCCACTCATCCATCCCACTGTGCATCCTCAGCCTTTGGTCCCATCATTGAACACACTGATCACAAGGTGATAGCTGTAGTTCAAAACCTTACCCTCTATCCAACAAGATATGCAAAGTAGAGGTGAAGCGGTTTTTACTGAGATTTCCTACAACTGTCATGACCACCTATTGCCACAGCTAGATGGCTGGAAAGCAACCAAATTTATTAGGATTACAGCAATAATAGGAAAACACCCTTAGCAAGATCTAATAAGGTTGAAATGGGATGCTAGTGAAGTGTACCTATAAGGTTCTAGAGCCTGTGCCTGGTGACATTGAAACAGGGGTTTGAAAGGCATAGAACTGGGCAAAATTTAAGATGTCAGTTTGGGACTGGTGATTGCGCTGAGTCAAGGATTCTAAACAAAGGTTGATGAGCACCCGCTTGCTCTTGATAATCAGGCTATTCCAGGTGGTTTGGGTCTTACTTTGATTTTTCTTAATATTCCTTAATACCTGGGTAGGACATTAGGTTCATTGCAGTTTTCATTTCTTAGGAAAGAAAATGTTTCCTATCAGTTTGTGGGAAACAGCCCCTTACAGCTTCCTGGGTCATACATGGAAAGAAAGAAAGCAACATGGTGTGAGCTTTACTCTGTATCCGTGTGTGTGTGTGTGTGTGTGTGTGTGTGTATGTGTGTGTAGAGGTAGAGTGTCACACAATGAAACCCTATTAGAGGTGCTACTCTTTTCTTTTTTTGGTTCACTCCCATTTGTGTTACTTGGGTGGATCATTTGGCGGGAAGCATTATTCATCCTCTTCCTGTCCTTGTTCTCTCCCACTTCAAGTCAGTGGGCCTCTCTAATGTCAACCTGCAATGGTTCTTTGGTGTTAGTTCTCCCTTTTCTCTCTGTGCCAGAGCCTGCTAGAGACAAGTGTTAAATTTTCAGGAATTTTCCTACCATATTGACATCCCATTCTTACTCTGAGATCAATAATGGTAGATGTATTAACATTAGAGAAATCAGTGACCCCTGTAAATTAGGACCTGCACCCCAATTGGTTGTTAAACATTTACCAATTCATTTCTGCTTACTGGAGCTAGTCTTAAGAAAATATTCGATTTCATTACTCATTTTTCAGAAAAAAAAAATGCCAACGACTTGTTGAACTTAAATATTCGTTTGGTATAATAGATACCATGTCCTCTAAGTCCTCGAAAGTTATACAGGAGAATACAATTAGGATAAACATGAAGAGTTTTAAACTGCTCTTTGACTCATTGACCTTGGCCCATGTCTTGTTCTTCTTTTCAAATGATGATATTAGTGTTTCAAGATTTCATGAGTCCTTGACCCAGCACAGGCTGGAAGCTGACAAAAGCAGATCAACTTGCACAAGTAGATCATCTTGTCTATCTGATTTATTCAGAGCCTCACCCTTAGTCAAGTCCTTGGGGGGGGGGGGGGAAATGTGTAATACACAAACATCCTTCTCCTCTGCTTCCATTCTCTTTTGTGCATCTATATACCCTTTTTCACAAACCGTGTTTCCACCCAATCTCCAGGTTACCTGTTCAAAGCATCTGCAAACATGCTTGGTGACTAAATTGGTGCTCAGAGATTGGCAGCTTCTATAATGCACTTAGAAAATTATTAAATGATATGTTAGGCACTTAGTTTCCTATGACTGCCTGTCAAAACAGAGTCTTACAAACTGAGTAGATTAAAGAGAACAGAAATTTTCAGGCCAGCAGCATGAAATCAAGGTGTTGACAGGGGAGAACGTTCCCTCTGAAGTTCTTGCCTCTTCAAGCTTCTCGTAGCTTCGGGAGTTCCTTGTGACTGTGTTTCACTGGACTCATCCTTGTCTTCACATGGAGGAGACCCCTTCTCTGCTGTGTGCCTTTTGTAAGGACGCTTGCCATTGGATTTAATGCCCACCTGATAAGCCAGCATGGTCTCATAATGAGACCTCTAACCTAATTATATCTGTAAAGACCCTTTTGCCAACAAAAGGCCTGTCAACTGAAATTACAGAGATTCTCTAAAGATTAATTAAGTTTATTGAGAAATAGAATAGCACTGCAATGGGAATATATAGTAGGAGAGTGTTTTCAAGGAAGCTGAGGCAAGGAAAAGTTTTTAAAGCTAAGAGGGGAAAACTTTGTTAGTTACTAGGATACCAAGTTCACTGGTCTTGGAGATCTGAGGCAGAATTGGCAGCCAACTCATTGGAGGTGCTGCTTCTGAGCAAGCGTTTTGCAGTCTTCAAGACTGTTAAAGATAAACCCTGTTGCAGAAACCTGTACATACAAAGCATGGTTGTGTGTAGAACAGGAAGGAATCTTTGTAGGATTTTAGAAAGTTCTTGAAACAGTATTTATCTCAGGTAAGTAGGCATGAGCACTCCCTCTTAATTACTTCCTTATTCCAATTTTGTCTGGATCTAACAGGAATGATTTCATCTTGGTACCATCAATTTTCATAGGTCATGTTCATGGGTCCCAGAAATTAAGGCATGGATATAACCTTTTTTTTTTTGGGGGGGGGGGGAGGTGGCTTCCATTTAACTAGATATAGAACCCAATGCTAGAAAAATGAATAATAAAATATTCTCCATGGGCAAGGGAGTGGGGGAGAGGTAGAGCACATACTTCGAATACACAAGGCCTTGGAGTCAATCTATAGCACAAAAGCAAAACCAAAAAACATTCTTCGTGCTCACAAGAAATTCAAAATCTAAGCTTGACAACTTAGGGAGACCTTGTCTCAAAATAAAAAATAAAAAGGGCTGGGCTGGGGATGTGGCTCAAGCGGTAGCGCGCTCGCCTGGCATGCGTGCAGCCCGGGTTCGATCCTCAGCACCACATACAAACAAAGATGTTGTGTCCGCCGAAAACTAAAAAATAAATATTAAATTTCTCTCTCTCTCTGTCTTAAAAAAAAGGGGGGGCTGAGAATTTAGCTCAACGGTAGATTACACCTGAGTTCAATCCCCAGTATTGCAAAAAGAAAAAAAAAAGTTTAAAATCTAGACATCTATAGAAGTCAACTTGCAATCTTGGAGAATCATGTTATTAGCAAATTATTAGTAGAACAGAGAGGAGGAATGCTTACCTTGCTCAGGAGGATAGAGTGGGGAAAGAGCAGTGAGTTTCTGAAAAGTCTTCTTAGAGGAATCCAAATGACTTCTAAATTTTTTTTTGTTTTTTGGTATCAGGGATTGAAGTCAGGGGCACTTAACCATTGAGCCACATCCCAGCCCTTTTTATTATTTTTTTAATTTTATTTTGAAACAGGGCCTGGATGAGTTGTTGAGGTTGGCCTTAAACTTGAAATCCTCCTGCCTCAGCCTCCCAAGCTGATGGGATTACAAAGCAACAAAGACAAGAAGAAGAAAAGCCCTTCTGAGTAGGAAATTCACCAGGATTTCAATGATGTGGGAATATAAAATTGCACTTGGGTATGTGATGAAAAAAGATGAGACTGGAAGTATTTAGGTTCCCTCAAACATTAACCTGCAATGAGATCATCTGGGCTCTTGCTGAAATGTAGACTGATTACTCAAGTGTGAAATGAGACCTGAAATGCCGCATTTCTGGGAAGGCCTCAGTGCTGCTGGTGCTGTTAGACCTCACTGAGTAAGCACATCCAGAGCAGGGAGTGGAAATTTCCCAGGTCTGAGGAACAGGTGCACCAAGCAGAGCCCTGATAGTGGGATGTGCTAGAGAGCTTCCCACTGTGAGAGGATGTTGCCAAATGGGGGTGGGGGGAGGGGAGAGCCCACTGTGGCCAAATCCTCACTTTAGTATCCAGGAGAAATAGAAAGTTATTATTTGGACTTTCAAATACAATCCTAACAACCAAAAAAAATTTTTTTAAATGTTAATCTGGTGGGTTTTTAGTCCTGTGTAAACCTTTGAGATTCTAAGAAGAATGTCCTTGTGGCAGAATATAACTAAACAATCATCTTGAGGGATTAAAAAAAAAATAGACAACTTTCTTCTGGGAAGCTGTGATAAGGAAGGCCCAGGGACACTGAGACTACTGTTTACTCTTGGAGCTTCTAGAATGGTCCTGCCCAGAGGGTCAGAATTAACAAGTAACCTTGAGGAAAATGGCGACCTCATTCTAAAGAGATAGAATACCTATGGACATCACTTAGAAAAAAAGAAAAAGAAAAAAAAAATAAAGTTTCCACCAGAGTATCATTGAGCTTTGGAAGGTTCTTGAAAAATGTTATTCTTCTAAATGATCATCAGTGGAGAAAGCACTAGGGGAGGATTTCAGTCCAATTTTATGTCCAATTTTAATTTCTATCTGAACTTTCTAGTAAATGACAAATATGGCTGACAAAGAAAGCGGGGTATCCTTTTCTTCACTTAAAGTAGGACCCATTCAGGAGGCTGGAGCATGAGTTACCACATTCCTCACGAGTAAATTGGTACCCGAGTCTGCAGAGGAACACATGGCTAGACTGTGTGCCTGGTCTCAAAGTCAGCTGTGTCCCTTCTATTCCTGATAAGCTATGAGTCCTTAAAGGACGCACATCAGCCCTCTTGAACCTCATTTGCAAAAGAGTAAGTAATAGAATTGTGATAGTCTCACTGGGTTATTAGAAAATATTAAATGAACCAATAATACTGAAGTGCTTAGTGCTTGGAACATACTAGACATGTGAAGACTAAAGGTCCCCAGATGGTTCTCATAGCCACTAAAACTGACACCAGTGACAGAATATCCATATGGGCCCCCATTTGATGGATGCCAACTTCTGATTTCAGTATTGACAGGTTTCCTGCCCTCTCCCTAATTGGGCCCTTTCCCAGAATCAAGATCTTACAGGAATTACTTATTTCATTGTCAAAAGAAGGTTGAGGATATCCTGGATAAATTTAAGAATTTCAAGGACTAGAGATGGCTAAGAAGAGTTTCCCTCAGAAAAAGATTTGTAAAATCACAGCCATGATTTGCATTTTTCTATCCTTGGTCAAATCAAATAGAAGCATTATTCTTTTAGAATTGGAGTTTGTCTTAGAGTCTGTATTCCAAACAATACCCCAGTGGTTGGCACATGGGATATACTTATTAAAATGTGTGGGATCCTCAATGATGAGTCAATCAATGGAGAGTCTGCAAACCTTGATTTTCAAGATGGATCTGAGAATATAAAATGTCATCACAAATGCATAATACTCAACAATTTGAATGGAGTTTTGGACCCTCTTCTTTTTGTTAGAGGTATGGTGATCGCCTCTAAAGTGGCCCATGACTACCGTACTCTGATATTGATGCTCTATGAAATCTCTTCCCCTTGAATGTGGGGGGGGGGGATCTGATTTGCTCCTAACATATTAAACATCATTGAAGAAATATGATGTTGCTTCTGTGATTGTATCATCTGTTTTTCTGGAATACTCTCTCCCTTGCTGGCTTGGACAAAGAAAAGGGCCATTCTGGCTAACAGCCTGAGTCTTTCAGTCCAAGTGCCTGCAAGGAACTGAGCACTTGCAGCCACCAGTTGAGCTCAGAAGGGAATCCTTCCCAGTCAAGCTTCAGAAGGTAACTGTTGGAAACCTTGATTATCACTCTCTTATTCTGTTTGAACTGTTATAACAAAAATACCACAAACTGAGGGGCTCATAAACAACAAAATGTTTCCACAGTTCCTGAAATAGAAAACTCAGATCCAGAAGTTGGCAGATTCAGTGTCTGGCACAGGTCTGCTTCCCGGTGCACAGGGTGGCCACTGTCTCACCATCTCCTTGCATGGTGGAAGAGGAAAAGACCCTCTCTGTGGCCTCTGTCATAAGCTATTATTCCTGTTCACAAGGGGCTCTGCCCTCATGACCTATTCATCTCCCAGAGCCTCACATCCTAGTGTAATCACACAAGATATTTGAAGTTCATTTATTTACTTGTGGTATTAGGGATTGAATCCAGGGCACTCTATCACTGAGCCACATCCCAGTCCTTTTTAAATTTTTTAAATTTTTATTCCAAGACAGGGTTTTGCCAAGTTGTCCCGGCTGGCCTAGAATTTGCAGTCCTCCTGCTTCAAACTCCTGAGCTTCTGGGCCTACCAGCATGCACCACCACACCCAGCTGGATGTTAGGATTTAACATATAATTTTTTTTTGGAGGGGCTGGGAACACAAACATTCATCTATAGCAGAATATTTGCAGAGGATCTAGCTGACTCTTTCCTGATTCTTGATGTGTTAAATGACAAATATGTATTTTTAAGGTACTAAGTGGATGGTAATATTGTAATAGAAGGACTACATAGCTAATGTAGGTAATATGTAGTCAGGATGGTTCTCAAAGACTATAGTAATAAAAATACTACAAGAAAAATAAAGAGAAGGAACAATGGTGTCTGACACAAAAGTACCACTCTTTTGGTTGGTGGTACCAACCAAAGATGCTGTTCACCCAACTGCACTCCCAATTGGCTTCTGATTCTATAAACTGGCTGAGTTTAGGAAACTTTGTATCTTAAGTTTCCACCGTTTGGAGAGATTTCCTGGACAGACCTCCCTTTCTTTTATTCTCTTTCTTTCTTTAGCCTTAGCTTTTTATTCTGAAAACATTTCAACCTCAGAAAAGTTGAAAAACGATTCTAATGAACATCTACATACCTTCTGTTTGGCCACGTTTCCTTTATCACAATCTGTACTCAGACACACATATATATTCAGGCTCTGGTTTTGATCTGACAAAATTTGGGGAGCTACATTCACAGTATTCTCAGAGGCAATGTCAAAATCCAGCTTAAGTCCCCATGTAAAATAATAGGTCTCCTTTCCTACCCTACCCATCCCCAGGAAGAAAGTCACTCTAGTTCACAATCATTCTGATCTACCAGAGAAAGCCTGAGACAGAACTATGTGGTTTCAGTAATCACAGGAGGTAACTTGCAATTGATTCATCAATAGGCCATGAAAGACTCTGATCACTGTTGAATGACCTAAGAAAGCAATTAATATTTTCCTTTTGTTAGAGGAAGGAATACACTATCTTCTTTGGAATATTGTCAGGATAACTGTGTGATAGCTTAAGAAAAACACTAAAAGTTTGTGTTATTAAGTGTCGAGTGAGCTGTCATTATGAAAATGAAGAAAGATAAACTATCCCCCTTGAGTTCCATCACCCAAATACAGCTATAATTAATTTGATATAGAGTATTTCTTGCAATTCCCTTTCCTCTGTTAAGGTTTTAATTTGTGTAACTGGAATTGTCCTATGTATAATTACAAGATGCACTTAATTTGCTTGAATGGCTAAATTACAAGCCTATGTGGAAACTTGTTTTTAAAATTTATCATTTGAATGCGCACACTTCCCCGGGTCTACTCCTCCATTCAACTAAATATCCCTCTCCAGAGACTGTAAATATACAAGCATGTGCATATTTCTTTTTAATAGGCCAATTATAGCATACTTTTCCATATATTTTTCCAAAGTAACATAATCACGGAATCCCTTTATTTAGCTCTACATTTTTTTTATTTTCTTGTTACAGCTATTTGTATATTCAAAAAGCATACTAGTATGTTTTATATATTAAGTTCCCTGTCAATAATCTGCTTTCAATTTTCATTATTTATCCCCTCTAAAAATTCATGTTGAAATTTAATTTTCCTTGTAACAGTATTAGGAGTTTGGACTTCTAAGTGGGGATTGATTAGGTCAGAAGGCTCCATCCTCATGAATGTATTTTTGCCACAATTGTGGAAGTAGGTTCTATTTTCTTCCTCTCTTACCCTCTAGATGTCCTTCACCAGGGGCTGACACCCTTCATCTTAGATATCCCAGCCTCCAGAACTGTGAACCAATAAAGTTCTTTTCATTATAAGTTACCTAGTCTTGGGTATTCTGCTACGGAAACACAAAATGAACTAAGACATCATAATGCTCCTCCAAGACTGTTAGATGGGTTCTTTGTCTTGCAAATTCAAGGAATAAGATCCACAGACAAGCAGTGGATAAAGTATTGTTATTTATGTAAAGCAGAGAAAGACTCCCACATTGTGGGAGTGTTCCAAGGGAGGGTACCATTGGTGGGCTCTTTGCCCTGGGAGTTTTTAAAGGCATATCTAATGGCCTAGCATAGGTGATTAGCAGGGACTGTATTTACAAGGACCACCGTGGTTGAAGCTATCGGGGCAGCAAGTAATGGGTATGTTGTCCTTCCAGAATAACATGATGTTCTTCTCCCATCCCCCCCGCCACTTTCCTTCTTCGAGGCCCTTATCCTGTCTGCCTATGGGGGATCTACCTGTCTGCCTCATTATCTCAATATGCATGTCTACTCACACACATACCTATATTCACACAGAAAGTCTAAATAATAATAAAATACTTGAATCCATCATCTAGTTTATTTTTTTATTTACTTACTTATTTATCTATTTATTTAGTACTAGAGATTTAACTCAGGAGTGCTTTACCTCCCAAGTCCTTTTTACTTTTTACTTTGAGACAGGGTCTTGCCTAAGTTGCTTAGAGCCTTACTAAGTTGGTGAGGTTGGCTTCAAACTTATAATCCTCCTACCTCGACCTCCTGCGTTGATGGAACTACAGGTGAGCGCCATCGCACCAGACCACCATCTAGTTTAAAAACAAATGGAATGCTAGGACAAATCCAACTACTATGTATAACTATTACACTTCAATTTTTTAAAAAAGAATGAGAGAGAAATAGAACATGACTAGTATTTTTTTTTTTTTTCAGAACAAGTTATTTTATTTTGATGAATAAAAGCAGCAGTTGGCAACTGGAAAAGTGATTTCCTTGATAGGATACTATATACCATGAAAGTGACAGGTCTCCTCCTCACATGAAAACGAAGGTCTCAGTTCCAGAAACCACACATTATTGGGGGTCCAACTTCATTAAGACAAGAAATACACAAGGAATAAGCTGAAGCCCATGTTGATAGAAAGCATGTAATAGATGTGATACACAGGACCATCACCTCAGTTCCTGTTTCTCAAAACAAATCCTGAAGCATCATTCCCAGAAACAATTCTCATCCTAGCAGAGCTCCATCCAGGCTCCAGGTCAGGAGGTGGTGTGGCACAGTGACTTAGCTCTGGTCAATTACTTTCAACATCTCAATCTTCAAGCAAGTAGTTAGGGTTAACTACCAAGTAGGGATCTTCTTCATAGCTCTCACTTCCTTCTGTGGAGCCTTTCAATCCAGCTTGGGTGAGCTCAATTAGAACATGGTCATAGTGCGTGAGTCGATGAATGACTTTCTCTATGATCCTCTTTTTATTTATAAGCTCCTCTTCAGAGTCTATTTCTGATTCAATTTCCTTCAAGTACCAGTTAACAAGCTCGCTCCTCTTTAATGCTGACTCATCCTCCTCTTCTTCCATTTTTCTCAGGTGAAGAACAATAAGGTTGGAGATTCGGCAGTATTCAGAAAAGCCCAGTCTTAAGGAAGCTTTGGGAATGGTGTCTTGATTTATGTCTTCACTAGAGCCATTGATTCCATTCACAGGGGCAGGGCTGTCAGCATGACCATTGATGCCACCTGGACCCTCATCTACCTCCATCTGAATCTCTTCCTCTTGATCTAGATTGACATCAGGTGTCTCTACACGAATGATTGATTTATTCAGTAATCGAAAAGCTTCCTTCACATGTTTAGGTTGAACCTCATCACAGCAGTGCATCCGAGCCATAGCTTCAGAGAGACGGATCATGCTCTCCAGCTGACGCACTGTAATCCTCCATGAAGACTTGGTTACTCCAGAACCATCCCTTTGGCGGAGACGTTTATACTGTTCCACAATGAAGTCCTCTGATTCTTTGGAAATCTTGGGTTTAAACTGTCTTGCAAAGAGAAGATACCTCCTGATATCATCAAGGGAATAGACACGATCAATTGATTCCTCAATTCTTGAATGCAAGTCTACTATACGCCTTGCAATGGCATAATCTGTAACCTCATTACATTCGTCCACCAGGATAAAGAAGAGATCAAATCGGGACATAATTGGAGCTGACAGATTTATATTCTGTTTCAATGACTTTGACCTGTCATAGTGTCCACTGATTGGGTTTGCAGCTGCCAAAATGGATGTCCTGGCATTTAGAGTAGCCTTCACTCCTGCTTTAGTGATGGATATGGTTTGCTGTTCCATAGCTTCATGAATAGCAACTTGGTCCCGCACATCCATCTTATCAAATTCATCAATACAGCACACACCATTATCAGCCAGCATCAACGCTCCAGCCTCAATGACAAACTCATGAGATTCTTCATCTCTCACAACAGCTGCTGTTAAGCCAGCAGCACTGGATGCTTTGCCACTGGTGTAGACAGCTCTGGGGCTGAACTCCTCCACATGCTTCAGAAATTGGCTCTTGGCTGTGCTTGGATCACCAACAATGCAGACATTTATGTCCCCTCGAAGAGAGGTCCCTTCTCCTGTTGTCTTTGGAACACCACCAAAAAGCATCAGCAGGACACCACGTTTTACTTCATCATTGCCATGTATAGTAGGAAACAAGCTGGTACAAAGATTGTGATATAGATTTTTATCTTGACTCATTTCAAACACTTTCTCCCACTCTTTCACAGTCATTTGGTTCTTAATACTCTCAGCTGTCTGTTCCTCATCTCTGAGCTCTTTCCCTCCAAACCTTGGGTTAGTTGGTGCAACAAAACAGGCAAGAAAGACCAGCCTATAAGACAGGTCCCTAACACCAAGGGCCCGGAGCCCTCGAATGCCTTCTGTCTCATATCCATCAACACCACTGACACGGGAATTCGTTTCTGCACGTGCTCCTGGTGTGCTAAGCTTGGAGACATCAGGCACGACAATCAGTGTCCCCGTAAAGTCACATTTGTCACCAGCTTGAGCTGACTCCACAGCTTCAGCCCTCAAGATTACTTCTAAACTGCGGGGGATACTTCCTCGGGGAAGCTCAGCTTGAGTCTCCTGAATACAAACCTTCTGAAAATCAACAAATCTTGATTTATTTGTATCCAGCAAGAATCTCCTTCTGTTGGCACAAACTGGATTTCGGCAGATATTTGGCTGTGTGTATTTGAACTGCTGTTCTACGTCTTTGATCACTGTCTGACAGTCCAAGCACAAGAAAGTTCCGCTCACAAGCTCTGGGTGAACTGGGTGAGTCCGCACCACCTGCCCACTGATTCGAGTGAGCAAACCAATTCTGGATGAGGTGAGTTCTCGAATTTTGTGTCTAGTAGGAAGGTCCTGGAAGGCAACATAAAAATCCTTGGCAAGAGGGATCTCTTTTCGGTCTTTGACAAAGGTTTTCAAGGCCCGACACAAGTAAGGGTAGACTCTATAGAACTCTTCTTGAATGGTGGTGGAAAGTTGTTGGTTAAATTGCTCCAGGTCCACAAAACTCACAACCAGTGTGTTTCTCTCAGGACGAATTAGCTCTTCTGCCAACTGCAAGTACTTAACTTCTCCATCGCTGCTCTGGAATTCCTCCAAGAAGTCCAGGAACAGTTTCTGGCACTTCTCGGCCACCTCGTCGCGGACTTCTAAGTGCTGACTACCGGCTACCGGCTCTGCTGCTGCTGCGAGGTCCATTGCTGCTTACTACCGCGGGACCGCTACCGCCAAGCCAATACCGCCACGAGTCGCTTCTCCCTAGACC
>NW_026693194.1:0-40120 GCF_021218885.2 Marmota monax | reverse complement strand
CATCTGCAAATAGTGCTAATTTAATTTCTTCTTTTCCTATTTTTATGCGAAGTGGCTACCCTGATGCAACCTTTTGGTCTGCTTCAGAATTTTATTTCTCAATGTAAATTAATAAACTGCCATTATTCTTTTCATTAAACAGTCTCTAATGAGCTTTGTTGAGTCGCAGCCCTGAATCTTGTCAATTTGGGGACATTGATGGTAGTTTCTGAGACTCAATCTTATATGAATTTCTCTAACACTTGTTTTTTTACAACACTGTTGAAATAAAATACTTAGGGAAGACACTTTATGCCAATTTCAAATATAAAAATAAGAGATTTTTGGAATCCTAAAAAAAACTGACAAAAACATGTTAAAAACAACTCTCCTCGGGGCTGGGGTGGTGGCTCAGTGGTAGAGTGCTCACCTAGCATGCATGAGGCACTGGGTTCGATCCTTGGCACCACATAAAAACAAACTAATGTATCCACCTAAAGCTAAAGATACATAAATAAATAAATATTTAAAAAAAAACAACTCTCCTCAAATATGTTTCTCTATTTATATATTCTTCTTTCTTAAATTTATCTTGAGAAAAGGTGATTGATTATTCAACTATATATAATTTCTTTAGTTATAGTTTGGTGCTCTGAACATTGAACAAGAATCCTTTATATGTTCCACTCCCACTCCCGTCTAACGTGTCTTCCTAAATTATAGAGGCCAGAAAACTATATAAACTATATTTCTCAGATTCCTTTGCAGTTAAGGTTTATACATCACTAAAACACCCAATCAGAATATAACAGTTCGTCCCAATCAGATGCAATAACCTGAGTCTTTCATTTGGAACTTCATCACATGGGAAGGAAAGAAGATGTGTTTTTATGGAAGGTAGCATGTGTGCCACTAGCTTGGAGCTAGTAACCTAGGCTGTGGCTTCCTCATTACACAGTTTCCTGAGTCTGGCCCAGGCAGCAGCAATTAGATGGTCCAGGTCCCTAGTATGGTTTGGGGGTGTACTTCTAGAAGATGAAATAATTACTGGTTTAAAACTACCTTGAGTGGACTGTGTTGCTTGCAGTCAAGAACTGAACAATTCACATTTTAACAGTTAATGTTTCCTTTAGCATAATCATTTATCTGTTTTCTACAGTTTTATTTGTTTTTCAATTGATTTTCTAAACTGAAGCAATATCCCTGGTATATAGTTATATGCTATTAAAAAGCCAAACTACCATGGTATTGTTTTTAAATACATCTGTAATTTTATTATAAAACCATTCTTTTGGCATTAGTTGGTTACAGTGAAAGCAAGATACTGTGAGTGTAGCATAGCAGCTCTAATATAACAGCTGTATTCCCCTGCTTACTGAACCAAAATTTAAGTTACCTCAAATCCATTACATACAAGTTATCTGCAGTCTTTACTGATACAAATCCTTTAGGGAAGAGTTGATGCTAAGGGATTAGAGTAAATGTTGGTAAGACTACAAAAGTGGTAGTTCCTTTATAGGACATTTTTTTCTCCCCCCTCCCCTCCAATTACTTTACTTTAAAAAGAATCAAATTTCTTAGAGCTAATCTGAATAGCAGCAGCACCCAAAGAACATCACACTTAGTTCTTGTTAAAAAGCAATACCTGTGCAATGCATATTTAGGCCACAGGTAAGGGAATGATCGCTCTGGTTTCAAATTCCTCATTAGAATCCCTTAAAAAAATAAAAGCATTCCATCAAGTTCTTCTGGATGGTGTTATTGCTGTACATTTGTTGGGAGGTCACTTTCTCTGCTGTGTTTGCTCTGAAGGGATCTTCCAATATATCTCCAATATTCTTTTCTTATAGTGTCCTTTTCTTTAGCTAGGATTTTACATAACTAAAAATAAAAAATAAAAATTTATTAAAGTAAGTAAGCCTTTGAAACAACACAATTTAACTCTGTTCATGGTCAAATGGACACACTGTAGAGTTACATACTATATACTATGTTCACCATTGACAAAGATGTTGCCCTAAACCAGAAATAATCCTACATTGAATTCTGAAGACCTATGTTGAAAAGGGGCATGAATATTACTGGTAATGGGTACAGCCAATTCTGAGATGCCTAAGAGAAAAATACTGAGTCACACCAGCTTACCTCTAATGCTTTATTAAGAATGTCCTCTTTGTTGTCACATTGGTTTTCTAGCATATCTTCATAGATATCCACAAGAAAGGCAATTAGGTAGGGGGAACTGTGACTTGGTTGTAAATCAAGTAATTGATTTAACAGGTTAGGATATTTGGAAAGACCACGATCCTGCAAAATCCTGAAAGAAAATAATACTTGATTCTGAGAAGAACAAAAACAACAGAAAGATCAAAGAGAAACACAGCAAGAAAGAAGACTTATTTTGAATAAATGACGCTGAAACAAAATGAAAATTTTAAATTATGTGAGTTTTACCGTGGATAATTAGGAACTGAGTAAAATTAGTTTAAAAAAAAATAAAGTTCAGAGCGGCAGGTGGCAAGCCTTGTTCCCAGTGCCCACAGAGACATGGCTGCACCAAGAGAAGATGGTGGGCTGGAACAGCACCACCACTGCCAGCATGTGGGGGAGCCCTTCATCAGCTACTGCATCTACTTCAACCACTAGAGGATGAGCAACCCCAACTTAACAGGCTGTGGGAACATGAATATGAGAAAGGTGTGGACCATCTGACAAATGCAACTGCTGTGTGTAGACAGCCACAGCAGTTGCTAAGTGTTACAGCAAAACCAGCAGTGTTCCAGATGCTTCTGACTAAGTTCCCAACAATTAAGAGAATTTGAAGTGCTCAGAGCTTGGCTGAAGATGATGTGGAATGAGAAACAAATGTCAACATAATAAAATCTGTTAAGATTTTTAAAATTCATAACTTGAAAGATGAGCAGCTCTGGGTAAATAAAGGCAAATGTGCTTGTTATAGATTGTCCCACAATTAAGACTACCAATGTTAATGTTTGTTTTGTGTAGATCCATTTATTTGTTTTATTTATTTTTTCCCAGTGAAAAGTGCATTTTGACAGAGCTTTTCATTTTATATACACTAAGAGTTACCAAAATATCACAGATTTCATTTATTCCTAAGATATGTAGTTAAAGTGTATGCAAGACATAATGTTTCTTGGGCTAAAAACACCCAGTTCTCAGTTTAAAATGATAGGCAAAAAAGTGTGGGAGATAGCACATGTTTTAAGTTAGTACATTTTACTATAAATCAGAAAATTTTATAAACTATTATTTGCGAAAACAGCATTAAAATCTTCAAGAGATCAAAAAAAAGTTTAAAGGTAATCATGTAAAATGTGAATATGCACCATATTAAATTAAAGCAGAAAATTAATCATCTTTTAAGTGAAGAGAGATGAAGGAGAAATGTCCCTGTTTCTTCTTGAGATGGTTCCTCATCTCTTTAACTCCTCAGGGACTATAGGTCCCAACTCCCAACATATCCCTAAATGTGTCTGGATTTCAAACTCTGCTCTTTGGGACCAGTTTCCTTAAAGGCCTTAAATTCAACAGTAAGCCTGGCTATGTCAGTGCCAGACAAGTGAAATGTTTCTGCTAAGATTTATAATTGGAAACCTTTAGCAACTAAAGCAGAAATGCTGGCCACCCATCTGTGTAATCTGTAAACAGTCCTCTGTGCTTTATTGTACTCCTGAGCTGGGCAGAACCTAAGTGTCTGTATTCTAATTTTTCACAAAAACCCTAAAGGGTTCATAAATATAATTTAATATGCATTACTTTCCAGGCATGGTGGTATACATCTGTAATCCCAGACACCTGGGAGGCTGAGGCAGGAGAATCACAAGTTCCAGGCCAGCCTCAACAAGTCAGCAAGAACCTAAGCAACTTAGGGAGATCCTGTCTCAAAATAAAAAGGACTGAGGATGTGGCTCAGTGGTTAAGCATCCTGGGTTCAATCGCCAGTATCAAAAAAAAAAAAAAAAAAAAAAAAACATTGGTATGTGCTTGGGAGGTGAAGAGAAGAAATGTAGAGGGCACAGTTCTTGGGAATTGCCATAATTACCATTATGCTTCTGCTCTTAGATTCAAATAAAGAAAAATTCTTTAGTTTCCTTTTAAATAAAATCTAATTAGAAGAGCTGGATGTGGTGGTGCATGACTATAATTCCAGCAGCTCAGGAGGTTGAGGCAGGAGGATCACGAGTTCAAAGCCAGTCTCAGCAACTTAATAAAGCTCTAAGCAACTTAGCAAGACCCAATCTCAAAATAAAAAAATTTTTTAAGGGTTGGGGATATGGCTCAGTGGTTAAGAGCCCCTGGGTTCAATCCCCAGTACCAAAAAAATAAGAAAATCTAATTAGGTATATATTCCATGATATATATATTAGCAGCTTTTATTTATGTGTGTGTGTGTGTGTGTGTGTGTGTGTGTGTGGTGTATCTCCAGCAAAAAATAACTTCTTACCCTTTCAAATAGTTCCATGCACTTTCATTATGTGGTACAAGTTTGATCATTTCCAGAGTGTATCTGTAAGGAAAGAACCCACAAATGAGTGTGTAATTTTAAAAGAGCAGTGCAACAATCAGATACAATTTGAACAAATGTGGCAAAACCTAGGAAAGTGTTTTTGCTGTGTCAGACTCCAGATACATCTCTTTCAGCTGGCCTTGCCACCGCTCTAGCTCATATCTAAATTAGAGAACCTCCAAAACTGCAATTGTCCACTCAAGATAGTTCCTCCCTCCCATATTTCTTGTCTAATTCTGAGGAATAACACTTCACTGACATAAAGCTTTAATTCACATCAAGAAAGAAAATTAATATGAAAGATTTTTTTTTTCTGTTTGAAGGAAAGGTGGAGACTTTCTTTTTAATGGTAAAACAATCCAGGAAAAAAAGTCAAACATCTATTTATGCCTGTTAAGTCCTCAGTCACTGAAAAAGGGTAATTAACATAATCTTAGGAGCTATAATTAAAAGTAGGGTGGAAATAATACAAAGAATAAAAATTAAACAACAAGTACATATTCCTTACCTTTCAAAATAAAATTACTATTAAACTATAAGGTGATTTCACAGTCAAAATGGATACTCCCTACTCCTTTCTCTTCTCTTTACCCTGATTATTAAATATAATTCAGATGCAACTGCCACAAATTCTAAGGAATCTACAAAACTATGCTTCACATGAGCAAAGAACTGACTAAAGCTTAGTGATCTTGTTCTTGCTTTGGGGCTATTACAATAGCAATTTTTTCACAGGAGTAACAAACTCATTTAACATTATGAAAAGATTTTTCTAACCACCCTGACATGACCTAACCTTTTCAGTTATTTGGAAAATTATGTCTGTGTAGGTCTTAGCTGGTCCTAGTAGAAGATTCTTAATTTCATTTTGGCAACGTACACTAATGTGTCATCTGTTTTAATGGTGAAAACATGAACTTTGAGGTGAGACTACCTACCTGTAAGTCCTACTTACAGAATTACTTGAAAACTCAAGTTATTCATGAGAATCTCTGAGACTTGTTATGAGAACTAAATAGGAATTTATGGCATACAGTAAATGTTAGATAAATCCTATAATTATCAGGTGAGCGTCCTTAATCTGAAAACCCAAAATCCAAAATGCTCCAAAATCTGAAATTTTTTGTGCTTTGACATGATACCACATAGTCAAAATACAGGTGCAGTAAAAATATGTATAATATTATATTCAGGCTATGTGTATAAGACACATATGAAACATAAATTAATTCTGTGTTTAGACTGGAGTTCTATCTCCCACATATCTGATCATATATATATATATGTAAACATTCCAAAAATCTGAAATGTTTCTGGTCCCAAGTATTCTGCATAAAAGATACCTAACCTATGGTACTCGTAGACCATTATTCACATGGAAACAATGGCCACGATACATTTAGTGAAAAAAATCAATGCCTATATGTCACTGTCTAGGTTGCAAATGTTATTTATAAATCCATGTATAAATGTATATAATTATAGCTCATTCTAGAGAGTGGCAGGAAGGAGGAGAAAGAATAAGAGATTTTGATTTTTAATTTTTTATAATTTTATATAATTCAGTATATTTTTCCCCTGATAACTATACTGCATAGGAAAAAAAATTAATGAAAGGGAAAAAAGTGAGGAACACAATCAGGTACACCTATCTATAAAGTTAAAAATATACTTAATAAACTATAAATTCTAGAAGTATGGCTACTATCAATATTTAAAATATTTGTTCTACACATCCTGAGGGAAAAACAAACTTTAAATATAGAAAGCTCTTACATTCTTGACTGATTATTTCTGTTTCTATCTAATAACAGATGACTAGTGATCTGCCTCTAAAGGCTAAAAGACTTGCATTTTCCAAACTTCATATTCAATTTTTCTTTTTTGTACTGGGGACTGAACCCTAGGGCACTGAACCCAGGGGCACTTTACCAATGAGCTATATCCCCAGTCCTTTTTAATTTTGAGTCATGGTCTCACTAAGTTGCTTAGGACCTCACTAAATTGCTAAGGTTGTCCTTGAACTTACAATCCTTCTGCCTCAGCCTCTCTGTAATCACTGGGATTACAGAAATGAGCCAGTCACATTCAATTTTTAATGAAGTTGGGGTTGGGATTGTGGCTCAGTGGTAGAGCGCTCGCACAGCACATGCAAGGCCCTGGGTTCGATCCTCAGCACCACATAAAAATAAATGAATAAAGATATTGTGTCCAATTAAAAAAATAAAAATAAAAAAAAATTTAATGAAGTAATGAAGTAAGACATAGCAAATTAGGAATATACAATATTTGAAATCCATTCTCAATTGGATCAATTCAAGATAAAATAACCTGAAGCATTCTATTTTTTGGCAAGAAATCCAATGCAAAGAGAAATACATGGAACAGCCAGGTGCAGTGGCACATGCCTATAATCCCAGCTTGGGAGGCTAAGGCAGGAGAATTACAAATTCAAAGTCAGCCTCAGCAATTTAGTGAGGCTCTAAGCAACTCAGCAAGATTCTGTCTCTAAATTAAAATATGAAAAAAGGACTGGAGAATACAAAGGGGAATAGAGAGTGCTAAATGACAAAGTATAAATTATCTCTACTTAAACTCCACTATTTTAGGTTGGCTGAATAAAATCTTTTCAGTAAATTCCAGAAGAACTTGCTTTGATGCTGGAAATGTTCTTTATCTATGTTGTCAAGTACAGTAGTCACTAGCTACATTTGGGTACCTGAAATAATGTGACTACTGCAACTGAGGAACTATTTTTTTGTTGTGTGTTTCTTTTTGTGTGTGTGTGTGTATGTGCCAAGGATTGAACTCAGGGGCACTTAAACACTGAGGCACATCCCCAGCCCTTTTTTGTATCTTATTTAGAGACAGGGTCTCATTGAGTTTATTAGGGCCTCACTAAGTTGCTGAGACTAGCTTTGAACTCACAATCCTCCTGCCTCAACCTCCTGAGCCACTGGGAATTCAGGTGTGCACTACCGTGCCAGGCGAGGAAGTATATTTTAAATTTTGTGGTATTGTAGTTAATTTAAATTTAAATAGCTATATGTTGCTAGTAGTTACATACTGGACAGTGCAGCTTCAGATGGAAGAGAGGTAGGTCTGAAAGCCGGGAGCAGAGAGTGAATGGAGGATACTGGACTAAAGCCTTAAAAAAAAAATACATACATATATATATATATATATATATATATATATATATATATATATATATGGGCTAGGGACTAGTGATATAGTACAGTGGTAAAGAATATATGATGCCTTAGGTTTAATCTTCAACACTAAAAAGAAAAAAAATATATGCCACTGGAACCCTTATATAGAAAAGATAAGAGCGGAGTTAGCTGCCTTAAACTGAGAAAAAAAATGGGTCAAGGGAGATTACAGGCAGATGTGCTATAAATCTGCTCTTCCCAACAATAATTAAAAGAACTTTTGTAATTAAAATTTTACTATGAGCTCATCAAGCTTTAAAAACAATATCCACATTCAGGGGCTGGGATTGTGCTCAGTAGCAGAGCACTTGCCTCGCACATGTGAGGCACTGGGTTTGATACTCAGCATCACATAAAAATAAACAAACAAAATAAAGATATTGTGTCCATGTATAACTAAAACAAATTTTAAAAAAAAAAAATCCACATTCAGATTGTCAAATACAGTGAGACAAAATGGCAAATTAGACCAGAAAAAAATGGCTATTGCTATTTATACACATAATACACAAATTTAGGACAATTCAGAAATTTCTAGTTCTTATAATAGCTTTTTGTATAGAAGCTCTCAAATGAGGATGAATTTTTGCTCCAAAAAGGACACTGGGCAATGTCTAGAGAAATTTTTGTTGAAAGCCAGGAGTGCTACGAAATATCCCACAGTATAAAAGATAACCAAGAGTGAACTGGTCCAGAACCCTATAATACAGTAACATGGCATCTGGAAACTATTATCAAAAATGCAACAGATTTAATGAGATAGTTATAAAATAAAGTTTCCTGGACACTATAAAATCTGATTTATTTCCCATCTTTAATAGCAACAATATTTCAAAAAACTTCAGACACTAAACATAGAAGCATACTACATTATTTGTAAATTTATCACTATATGTTTCATCTTTCTATTCTGTCCAATTTTAGTTCCATGATTATAGGATCTGGGGCAGTCTTGGTCTTTGATTTATTCCCAATGCCTGAAACATAGTAGGCATGCAGATTTTTAATGAATGAGCAAGTAAAGGACATTACTTACTGGACTTCTCTTTCCAATACAGCACGATCACTGTAGCCAGTGGTATTAGAAATGACAAAGTATCTTTGGTTCCAGACAGAGTTATTTCTCACATCTTCTTTTAGAAGTTGGTCTACATACTGCAGCTCATTATCCCAAAGTTTAAATTCCTAAAAGAAAGTTGTTTAAAAACACAATTAGAAATGTCCCATTATTTGTAAATATTTAAAACAAAACATCACGCAGGGTATGGTGATGCACACCTGTAATTCCAGCTATGGGAGAGGCTGAGGTAGGAATATCACAAGTTCAAGGCAAGCCTGAACAACATACAAGACCCTCACACCACCAAAAAATTAAGTAAAAATAAAACATGAGTAAAGCTAAAAAGGTAGAACTGAAGAAAAAGTATTTACCACATATGTAGAGAGAGGGAACAGTCACAGGTCAAGGAAACAGAGGGGAATAAAAAAACTGGGGCTGGGGTTGTGGCTCAGTGGTAGAGACTTGCCTAGCAAGTGTGAGGCACTGGGTTCGATTCTCAGCACCACATATAAATAAACAAAATAAAGGTCCATCAACAACTAATAAATATATTTAAAAAAAGAACTAAATTGGAGATAGATCCTGGGAAAAAAATATACAAAAAGCCAAGATAAAAGTCACCAAAGAAAAATTAGAGGGGAAAATAAAAACAAACTCACTAGTAAGAGAATGCGTAATTAATTATACATAGCATTATACATAGTATATGAATTTGATTTGATATTACAATAAGTAAAAGAACAGCATTAAAAATGTACATGTGATAAATTACCTTTAAAATACATGTAGAGAAATATATACAATTTAGCTGGGCATGGTGGCACACACCTATAATCCCAACAGCTCAGGAGGCTGAAGCAGAAGAATCACAAGTTCAAAGCCAGCCCTAGCAACTTACTTATCGAGGACCTAAGCAACTTACCGAGACCCTGTCTCAAATAAAAAATAAAAAAGGGCTGAGGATATGGTTCAGAGGTTAAGGGCCCCTGGGTCAATCTCTGGTACCAAAAAAAAAAAAAAAAAGAGAGAGAGAGAGAGAGAAAGAGAAAGAAATATCTAAGATTGGATTTACAAACAAATTTTTACATTAAAAAACTGGGTTTTTTGTTTTAAGTATTTTCTAAGTATTTTCTTTCTTGTTGGATAGACCCTCAGGGGTGCTTAACCACTGAATCACATCCCCAGATCTTTTTTATTTTGAAAAAGGGTTTCAACGGGCTGGGGTTGTGACTCAGCAGTACAGCGATTGCCTAACATCTGAGAGGCCCTGGGTTTGATCCTCAGCACCACATAAAAATAAATAAATAAAATAAAGATATTGCGTCCAACTAAAAAATAAATATTAAAAAAGAAAGAAAGGAAGAAAAAGGGTCTCATCAAGTTGCTTAGGCTGGCTTTGATCTTGCAACCTCTTGCCTCAGCCTCCCGAGCTGCTGGGATGACAGGCATGAGTCACCATTCCTGGCATAATGCTGCTTTAATAGAAACAAATTATAGGGAAAACTGTTAAAACTTACAAATGTTACAGAGTGGGGACATTATGAAAAAGTGGAGTTATATTTCTTATTGATAACAGAAAAAGGATGAATTTCAGTATGATGGTCCCTGTTTTACCAAGTGATAATAAAAATAATTAAGAAAGAGTCCTGTGTACCCTTCATTTAGATTCTCCAAAGGCATTATCTTACCAACTAAAATTTAACCCCAAAACAATAAAATGATATGGTGTATTATTTTTCACAAAAACACAGACTTTATTCAGATTTTATGTGTTCTCATCTGTGTATATACAGTGAAGGCCAGGGTGTTAGTAGAGGTAGAATACAGTTCTTTGCAATTTTACCCCATGTGTAGCACAAGCAACACTACAATCAAGATACAGAATCATTCCCTCACCACATAGAAAGTGTCCTATACCATCTCTTTATAGTTGTATCTCACTTTTGCCTAATCACTCCTAACCACTGATTTGTTTTTTCTACAACTTCAGTTATTTCAAGAATATTATCTTGTAGCTAAGCACAGTGGCATACGCCTGTAATCCCAGCAGTTTGGGAGGCTAAAGCAGGAGGATCTCAAGTTCAAAGCCAGCCTCAGCAATGGCGAGGTGCTAAGCAACTGTCTCTAAATCAAATACAAAATAGGGCTGGGGATCTGGCTTAGTGGTTGAATGCCTCTGAATTCAATCTCTGGTACGCTCCCCACCCCCCAAAAGAACATTATCTTATAGATTCTCTTCAGTTTTCAGAATTTCATTATTGGTAAAATTAATCGTATCTTTAAAAAGTATTGTGAAAACATATGAAACCATAATATACCAAATGTAAAAGCAAGACAGAAAATTATAAGTACTTTATTTATAAAAATGTATAAGCAACAGGGGCTGGGGTTGTAGCTCAACAGTAGAGCGCTTGCCTAGCATGTGCGAGGCGCTGGGTTTGATCCTTAGCCCCACATAAAAATAAATAAAATGAAGGTATTGTGTCCAACTACAACTAAAAAAATCATAAAAAAAATGTACGGGGGCTGCGGCTATAGCTCAGTGGTAAAGCGGTTCCCTCACATGTGTGAGGCCCTGGGTTCAATCCTCAGCACCACATAAAAATAAATAGATACTGTGTGTTCATATACAGCTTAAAAAAAAATTGCACAAGCAACAATTGAAGGATATTTTGGAGTCTTTCTCATGGAAATCTTTCATAATTTCAGTAAGAAACACACTGGCTAATGTGGCTTTTCAAAGATATTGATAATATTCTACTTCTCAGGTTGTTATGGTAGTAGATAGGGTATGTGTATAACATGCACTTTTATATGATTAAAAATTTCAATAAAAATTTTATAAAATATATAATTAATTAAATTTGAAGTTAAAAATTCTCAGTAAAAAATATTTAGTAAAATGCTCTGGTTATAATGAATAGAACATGAAATAGCAATCCCTGGAAAAAAATTATAGGAAACAATAAAATTGTTTGCTAAAATAAATACAATGTCTAGTGTGAAAGTTGTAACTATTTTATTTAGAATTTAGCATAAACTTAACAGAGGGGTAGACATACAATATATAATAAGTAACAGTTATGATAAGACCATATTCTGAAATTTATATATGCAAAAACCTTAATACATGCTCTTGATATATTAACATTTTACTAAGTTTGATGCTCAATTTGCTAACAAATATAAGAGGTGATGAGAATTCAATCTGAAATGTGTTTAATGTTTATCAGTTTACTATTATTCTTCTTTAATATGAACCTATTCACTAACCAACTCAGAGATTATAAAGATTAACCACCATGAAGAATGTCACATTTTAATTAAGTATCTTAACAGTTCTTTATTATGTTGTGTGTAATGATCTACATGTGTGCTTTGGCTTGGAAATTTAATTAGCCTCTAATACTAATTTTAATTATTTAAGTTAAAAAATAAAATTCTGAAAAATACTATAAAAAGAAAGGTAATACCTGAATGACCCACTGTCGATGCTGCCAGGCATGATAATTCTTTGCATCCTGGTTAAGAATATCAGCAATAAATTCAAGCTCCTGAGATGGATCTTTTAGCCATTCTACTAATACTCGCCTATGGTGCCTGAAACCCAGAGAAGGGAGAGAAATTTTGTGTTAATTTACCCAAGCTAACAAATCATCTACATGGGTTATACTAGGTGATGTGGAAACACACTCAAGAAACAAATATTCATATCTAATTAAAGACACTACTAGAGAGAAAATCTAACATAAAAGAAATGAGAAAATTTTCAGAACACTAAGCAAGGGTTGAGAAACATAAAACAGTAATTTGTGTGTAAAATTAGATACGTAGGGCTTAAAGATGGAAGTAAACCTGGAAGTACAGTTATCTTTTGACAATCACAAAATTCTGTTTTTAGAATTTAGAAATAAGCCAGGTGCAGTGGTACATGCCTGTAATGGGCTCCAAAGTCTGAGGCTGGAGAATCTCGAGTTCAAAGCCAGCCTCAGCAAAAGCAAACTGCTAAGCAACCCTGTCTCTAAACAAAATACAAAATAGGGCTTGGGATGCTCCTGAGTTCAATCCCCGGTATCAAAAATAAATAAAGACATTACAAGAGGGCTGGGGTTGTGGCTCAGCAGTAGAGCACTCGCCTAGCATGAGTAAGGCCCTGGGTTCCATCCTCAGCACCACGTAAAAATAAATAAAGGTATTGTACCCAACTACAACTAAAAATAAACAAAGAAACAAAAAAAGACATTACAGGAGAGACTAGAAGAAATGTGATACTATTTTATGAAATATAATTTTAAATAGTTTATCAGTTTTCCCTAAATTCAAAATGCCACCATTTAAGCAACTTTTCACTCCACCAGTTAGTACAATGAAATTCAATTCTACCCTGGGGAATAAATAGCTACATGTTGCAAGTCTGTCAAAACAGGAGTTTCTATACTAGGATAAGACTAAGAGTTTTACATTAGGTTCCATTTTTACAATTTCCTTAAGCTAAAACAGTTACAGAAATCTATAAGTGAAAATTTCTAAAATTTACTCTGAGGACTAGAAGTATAGCTCAGTGGTAGAGTCTAACCTGTGAGGCCCTGGGTTCAATTCCTCCTACAAAAAAAAAAAAAAAAATTCACTGTGGCAATGGCTGCCACATGTGCAAACATATTACATACTCCTTTTTTTTTGGGGGGGGGGGCGGGTACCAGGGATTGAACTCAGGGGCATTCAACCACTGAACCATATCCCCAGCACTATTTTGTATTTTATTTAGAGACAGGGTCTCACTGAGTTGCTTAACGCCTCAATTTTGCTGAGGCTGGCTTTGAACTCGTGATCCCCCTGCCTCAGCTTCCCAAGCTGCGGGGATTACAGGTGTGTGCCACCACACCCAGCTGAATTACATACTCTTTTTTTTTTTCTAATATTTTTTCAGTTAAAGATGGACACACAACATCTTTATTATTTATTTGTTATGTGGTGCTGAAGTCTAGTGCCTCACACGTGTTAAGCAAACACTCTGCCATGAGCTACAGTCCCAGCCCCTGAATTACATACTCTTTAAATGAATGAACATATGATATGTGAACTATATCTCAAAATTGATTTTTAAAAAAATCTACTGTATTCATTATATGAATGTGAACAGGAGTTACAGAAAAAAAGGGAAGACATTAGTGCTTAATTGGTGACCTACTCTAAATACACTGAAAATTTTAAAATTTATCTTACAGAATATTAAGAAGCAAGATAATCAAGGAGAAAATCCTCTTAAAGAGAAAGATTACTGAACTTATTTTAGAAATCTTTCAAGTCAGTGAACACTAGAAAGCATTTTACTTTTCAGGTTCCTGGTGAATTCTATCATTTAAGAAAAAGTTAAGAATTAGATCCTTCAGTATATCAAAGTGACTGCTCAGAACAAAATATCACGATGTTCTCTCTGATAGTCAAGATTTAATGACTATTAAACACAGGGAATTAGTTTATAGCATAATATCTCACAGTGGTAATTTAATAAAAAGTTATCAACTTATTACTTCACTATACTAGTTATAATGGAAACAAGTAGAGTGGGCAATTTAAAATGTATCAAAACTAAGCTCTGTGCAGTGGCACACGCCTGTAATTATCGTTACTTGGGAGGCAGGAGGAATACAAATTCAAGGCCAGCCTCAGCAATTTATCAAGGCCCTAAGCAACTTAGCAAGACCCTGTCTCACGAAAAAATAAAAAGAGCTGGGGATATGGCTCAGCGCTCCTGGGTTCAATCCCCAGTACAAAAACAAAACAACAACAACAACAAAAATTAAAACATTATTGAGTTTTCAATAGCAATTAGTTGCTTTAGGTGGGTCAGTGTTCTGCTTTTCAGAAAAAATGGTTGTTAAGGTGTTAATGGCAGTGTTTGCAGTACCCAAGAAAAGAAAAGTTTGTTTTTTTTTTTCTTTTTAGCGAAAAACTAAATTATATTGAGAATGCCTGATATCTGAATTTTATAGCAACACTTTTTTTTATATAAAAACACCTTAAGCTAGCCAATCCCTAAAAAACAAATACCAAATGTCTTCTTTGATATAATGAGAGCAACTAAGAACAGAGCAGGGAGGAAGAGCAGGAAGAAAAGATTAACATTAAACAGAGACATGAGGTGGGAGGGAAAGGGAGAGAAAAGGGAAATTGCATGGAAATGGAGGGAGACCCTCATTGTTATACAAAATTACATATAAGAGGTTGTGAGGGGAATGGGAAAATAAACAAGGAGAGAAATGAATTACAGTAGATGGGGTAGAGAGAGAAGATGGGAGGGGAGGGGAGGGGGGATAGTAGAGGATAGGAAAGGTAGCAGAATACAACAGTTACTAATAGGGCATTATGTAAAAATGTGGATGTGTAACCGATGTGATTCTGCAATCTGTATTTGGGGTAAAAATGGGAGTTCATAACCCACTTGAATCTAATGTATGAAATATGATATGTCAAGAGCTTTGTAATGTTTTGAACAACCAATAAAAAAAAAAGTAAAATGAAACAATTGAAAAAAAAAACAACACCTTAAAATAAAACAAGACCGCAGGGTACATTAATTCTTTAGCTAGCTAAACTCTTTTTTCTCAATAAAACAATTATTTTATAATGCAACTTCTAAGGAATGCAAAAATCTAGTTAAAAAAAAAAAGCTTCAGAGGTCAATTTGTTTACAAATAGAAATCTGTACAATAGCTACCCTACCATGTGTCAAATAATACTGAGTTATTCGCTGTTGGGTCTATTATGTTCTAATTCTTTGAAAATTAATCAGCTATATACATGTTAAATACTGATTCGTGTGAATATTTGGGCAGAATATTCCTCAGCTGGGCCACAAAACACATGGAATTATACAAAGTTCCATGAATAAGCTGCTTTTCCATACTTCTACAAAGAATATTTTCCTTGCCTCAGAGGTTTTTCTTCAGAAGTCTTCCTTAAATCTTAACATAAGGATAGTGTGGTGTGTGTGTGTAGGACATTATGCTGAGAGAAGATAAAATGGTGGCAACTTCATTTTGGAGTTGAGAAGACAGGTATACTAAGCAGGCAGTTCGTGGCACAGAAAGTGGAAAGAGCTCAGGCTGGAGTTGTGTCTCAGTGATAGAGTGTTTGACTAGCATGTGTGAGGCACTGGGTGTGATTCTCAGCACTATATATAAGTAAACAAAATAAAGGTCCATCCACAAGAAAGTGGAAAGAGCTCTTGGTAGTATGCCATGCTGCCTCTTCTACTTCAGCATAATTTCTTTACTGCCACACCACAATCATAACAGCAGCAGCAATAGCTACCATTCATAGGCTTCACACTAGAGACTGGGCACCATTCAAATTATCTTTCTTATTTATTCTTTGTGCCCCTGCTCCATGACTCCTCCCTTTTCCCCTATTGTGTTCACTACTCCCATCCTAACAATCTCCATACTCTTATCTTTGCATATGCTGAAAAATTCTACCATTATATTTTTTGCATCGATTTATAAAGTAACTGATGTTATTATTTGCTTTCCCTATTAGACTGTGTCTTGGTCATATTTGTATACTCAGCACTAGTACAAAGCCTTTGTATACTCAGCACTAATACAAAGCCTGTGAAATAAACGAATGAAGGATTAAATATTAGAAAGTCATTTTATAATACACCAAACAGAAAGCTTTTTTTTCAGTACTGAGGATGGAATCCAGGGCCTTGCGCATGCTCAGCAAGCTTTCCACCACTGAGCTATATCCAGAATTCTAGAAAACATTTTTCAGATATTTTTACTCACATTTTTTCTCATTAGCAGCAACTGCACAGTGATTCTGAAATTTCAAATAATAATAACAGCTAACATTTGAATGTTAACTGTGGAGCAGACACCATTTTGATCACTCAACATAGTTCTCATTTAATCCTTGTGTTAGCTTCTTTTCACTGTGAAAAAATACCTGAGAAAATCAACTCGAAGGGAAGATTTATTTTGGCTTATGGTTTCAGTAAATGGCCACCTGGGTGTTGATTGTGGGCCTCTAGTGAGGCAGAATATCATGGCAAAAGGGCACAGTAGAGCAAAACCAGCAAGGAGCTGGGGCAGGATGGGGACAAGATGTAGTCTCCAAGGGCACATCCCCTAGGACCTATTCCCCCAAGTAGGCCCCATCTCCCACAGTTTTCATCCCCTTCCAATAGTCCACTCACTCACCTATGAATCCATCAGTGGCAATAGAGCCCTAATGATCTAATCACTTCCAAAAGCCCCACCTCTGAATTTTGAAGACCAAGTATTCGACACATCAGCCTTTTGGGAACATTCTAGATCAAAATCCAAACAATCCTCCTAACAATCCTGTGGGGCAGGTAACATTAGCCCCAATGTAAAGTTCTAAATTATAAAGAAGCTTAGGATGATATTCAGTGGTAGAACAATTGCCTAGTATGTACAAGGGCCTGGGGTTTGATCCCCAGGAGGGCAAAAAATAAATAAATACAAGAAAAAAATCCTTTACTATATCATCATCTACTGGCAGAACCTATGCAGAATAACATTTCTATCTTACCAAACTTGATAGTTTTTGGGCTGTTCCTCAATTATTGCAGTGATGTAGTTCATTTCCTCATGTAGATCCTTTTGAAGTGACTTTAAGAGAACTCTCCGAAAATGCCTACAGCAAACATCAAGCACAGAAAGTCTCATTACTCCAATTAAGTTGCCTATCAACAGTATGAAATAAAGCTAAAAGAACAATACGGTTAAGACAAATTTTTGTCAGTTATTTTATATAACAAATAATTTTTAATTTAAGTGCACAAATTGTCCATATTCATACAACTATCTGGTAACTAGATGAATCAAGCATTTAAAGTAAAAAAGAGTAAAAGGCAACAAATATGATAGAAAAAAAGTAGATTTTGGAACCTTAAGGAATGAAAAGGCAACTAAATTCTATTTTCAGGTAATACTCTGATTACATGTGTTATATAATACAAAAAGCAAAGACATTTCTTTCCTTATATAGAAAAGTTAGCTCATGTAGGTTATATTAGTCATATAATAATTAATTCTATTATAAACATTATCAAATATTTTATTTCTAGAACCACCATCAAAATGTTTGTAATTAATTTCAGATTATTAAAAAAACTTAAAAGTGAAGCAAATATAATTTCTGAAATTAAAGAGAAAGTGGAGTCAAGTCATTTTTTTGAAATTCTCTATGGACAGTACTGGTCTAATCTTAGTAAACTAATTTTCAACAATTTGCAACTCAATATATATTAAGAGACAAATAGTTCAGAACCTACTTTAAAAGTTATCTTTTAAAATGAAATGCAAAATATGAGATTACAGCATTTTTCTCTTACTATTATTAAAGAAAGTTGTCCTTTTTTTTAAGAGAGAGAGAGAGAGAGAGAGAGAGAATTTTTTAATATTTATTTTTTAATTTTCAGTGAATACAACATCTTTATTTATTTATTTATTTTTAAAATTTTTATGTGGTGCTGAGGATCAAACCCAGCGCCCCGTGCATGCCAGGCAAGCATGCTATTGCTTGAGCCACATCCCCAGCCCAAGAAAATTGTCTTAACAGAGCATATAAATGCAAACACTTGGTTAATATGGGTAATGAACTCAGGTATAGTGCGTTTAAAAAAACAGCAAATAAATTTCTTAGGAAAATTTAAGATGCATTCTAAGTTCCTTTGTGCCATATAGTCAGTAATTTCTTAAAATTTAAGAAAGTACATATTAGAGCCATAAAATAATGGAATATCCTACTGAGGACTTCAGTTAAACATGGTAGACTAAATAGGTTTACTCTTATTCCCTAAATAAAACCCCACTAAAATGATATTAAAGCAATACAGAAGATATAAATCCACAAGGAGAAATGGTGCAAAGGGTTACCACAGCAAGTATAAGAGGTAAAGAAAATTATAAAAAATGTAAGCAAACAGACAAGTTTGTAACTGACTTAGAAAAGCAATGTAGCCAGACACAGTGGTAGATGCCTATAATTCTGGCTACTTCAGAGGCTTAGGCAGGAGGGTCACAAGTTCAAGTCTAATCCAGGCAACTTAAAGAAAATCACAAAATAAAATAAAAATGGCTGGGGATGTTGTTCAGTGCTAAGCACACAGGAAACTCTGGATTTATGCCAAGTACTGGGGAGCAGGTGGGGGCAGGAGGAATCATATAAACCTGTCAACAGTAGTGGAAACCTTAATAAAGTTTCAAAAATTGAAGGTACTTGTTTTTTTCCAAAACTGGGAGTCAAGAGTGGGGCTGAAAAATAGAGCAAGGTCTAGAGAAACATTCTTAGCAGCCACAATCCTTCCCTTCACCTTGATCAGAAAGGTGACATCTCCTGACCTGA
Source organism: Marmota monax (assembly GCF_021218885.2). Lineage (NCBI taxonomy): Eukaryota > Metazoa > Chordata > Mammalia > Rodentia > Sciuridae > Marmota > Marmota monax. Next base: position 20,958 of record NW_026693194.1, on the reverse strand, counting down.
GCAGGAAACAATTTTAATTTTCTAGAAAAACCTAAAGCAGAAAGTGATACTAGGTACATTCAAAGAAGGGTGAGGTAAAGAATGAAAATAAACACATTTAAAATGTTAATATAAAAAACTGAAAAAAATTAAAACAAGATAAAATAAAGAATAGATAAGGGCTGGGGCTGTAGCTCAGCGGTAGAGCGCTTGCCTAGCATGTAAGAGGCACTGGGTTCGATCCTCAGCACCACATAAAAATAAACAAATAAAATAAAGGCATTCTGTCCATCTACAACTTCAAAAAAAATTTAAAAAAAAAAAAGGATAGATTTAAAAAAATGTTGAAATTGTCTAACAGGCTGATTTGCCCCCCCCCCCAAAAAAAAGAAAAAGGAAAACAAAGTTGATACACTGAACAGTGAAACTTTCCTAACATATTTCCCTGCCTGATCCCCCAGAATTGTGGCAGGCAAATGTTTTTCTTAGACAATAAATTAGATGGATCCTCTTTGGAGAAACACACTAAGAAAAAGACTTAAAAAAATATTGAGCCCGGCACGGTGACACATGCCTGTAATCCCAGGAGCTTGGGAGGCTGAGGCCAGGAAAATCTTGAGTTCAAAGCTAGCCTCAGCAACTCAGCAAGACATGTCTCTAAATAAAATACAAAAAGGGCTGAGGATGTGATTCAGTGGTTGAGTGCCCGAGTTCAATCCTTGGTACCAAAAAAAAAAAAAAATACTGATATGCAAAAGTTTCAAAACAGCCACATCCCCATCTCGGTAACTTTATAACTGATAAATCATGCCACACATAGGGCTTCCAATCAGGCTTTTTCCTTTCTCCATTATGAGTATAAAAGGAGAACCAAGAATTACCAATCATTTATAGAAAAACCTTTATATGAAAGAGACTAAAACAACAGATGGAAAGATATTTCATTCATGGAATCAAAAAGCAAGATGATGTCTTTTCTTAAATATTAAGGAAAAAAGAGCTCTGAGAAATTAAAAATGAGTGCAAAAATATTTAAAAATTAATAGAAGAGTTAGAAGATAAAACTGAGGGAATATCATAAAAGTAAATTTAAAAAAAAAAAGGAATAAAAATAAAGAAAATACAATCTAGGAGGTACAACATGCAACTAAAAGTCATTCCAAAGACAGAAAACAGAGAAGAAATTATTTAAAGAACATACAAAAATTCCTAGAACTTAAAAATGAGAAAAAGGTTCAAATAAAGAAATGGGAATCTTCTCCACCTGAACCACAGAGGCAAAAGAAATGGGAAAGCAGTTGTAAAATTCTTCTTAGGGAAAATGATTTTGAATGTAGAATTCTACTAATAAAGCTGAAGGAAGATTTTAAGATTTCTAATGTATAATCTCCAACACTGTTGTCCACACATCCATCCATAAGTTTTCTTCTAGTCAAGTATGCCTTCTACAATATGAGAAAGTAAAGCTAGCAATTTGGCTCAGTGATAGAGTGCTTACCCAGGAAGTGCTAAGGCCCTGGATTCAATTCCCAGCACCGCAAAAAAAAAAAAGAAAAAAAAACAAAAAACTCAAAACTTTGTTTTTAAAATGAGAAAGTAAGTCAAGGAAGAGAAAGATGTGGGATTTGGAAAATAGAAGACTACACAGATAAAAGAGCTAAAGACTCCATTTGTAGCACCCAAACAAATGAAGGGGGGAAAAATGGAATGCAAGGATTACCTGTTATATTCAATAATAATAAAACATTTACATAAATCAGAATGTCTGGGAGATGAATTACTTATTGGTACAAAGAAAATCAGACCAAACAAAAAAGGCTATTTATTAAGGGATATGTGAATATACTATGAAATGTGGTTCAGCATGAACTAGGAACTGATAACTAATTTGTGATGAAGGGAAGAAAGTAGTACATGAACACTCCATCTTCAAGGAACGAATAGATATCATCTAAAATGTTTTAAAATGTAAAAAATAAAAATAACAGCAAAGCATATTATCTAACATACAGAAATTAAGTAGAGAAATAACAAGTGGGCACAGTGGCATGAGCCTATAATCTCAGTTGCTCAAGAGACTGAGACAGGGGAATCACAAGTTCAGGGCCAATCTGGGCAACATAGCAAGATCTTGTCTCCAAACAAAAGAAAAGCAAAACAAGAGCATAGGTGCTGCTTCTGGGGAATGGGACCCTGGTCGTGGGAAGAAATAGGGAAGAGATTTTTCTCCCTTCAACTTCTGACTTTTACACCCATATGTGAATTATTATTTTGATAGAAACTAAAATTCAGTTAAATAAAGAAAAGTCATTTGAACTAAAACCTGAGAAGTGTAAGCAGAAAATATCTCAAAGTTGTGTATTACTTACCACACCGTATAATTGGCGGCATTTAACTCAATAGCATCCTGGGTAAGCTTAAAAGCTCGTTCACTTCTTTCATCACGCTGTAGAACAGCTCGGAAATAATCATAAACATCTCTAACTGGAGATAGAAAACACAACTGCATTAGGACTACCTTTCTTATTTAAAATTAACACTATAACATAAAAGCTGTTGTACTTACGTAGAAAGACATTTTATTTGCATATGTAACATTTATATCAGTAAGTGAAATAGAATCAAATGACTGTGACTGCCACCCCAACAATACTCAGTGTCACAGTCACAACACACAAGCTACACAGGTCTAACCATGCTTATTATTTATATGCACTTAAACGGGTTAATGCCAAACTGCAAATCTCCTTAAGATTTTACATAAAATTAAAAGTAGTATTCAAATACATTCACATAGCTGTTTTTCTTATTTTATTTTGATCAGATTCTTAACTGAAAAAATATATAGTAAAATGGCAGAAAACTCAAGAGTATAAAAGGTTCACATTAAATTTCCATTCTACTAAATTCTCAGTCCTCCTCTCCAGAAACCATTGTTAACGGATTGTAATATATCCTGCCAAATATATGCTAAGCATATACAATTGTATACTTCATTCCATCCTTCAGTTTTTACAACGAGATCATAGCACACTCAACACTTTGGCCCTTGCTTTTTTCATGCATGTATTATTATAGATTGTATAAACTAGTATAAACGTCTATGGGAAATTATTTGGTAATATCTATTAAAAATCAAAACTTACATACTCAATGATTCAAGAAATTGAGTTCTAGGAAGTTTTTTCTTATAAATACTCTTATATGTGCAAAGTAGGACAGAAAATGCGGATAATCTGGGAACTCACGACCTGTGAGTGGCATTTACAGTAGAGTCTTATAGAACTATGTCCTTGACCTGTGGTGTGTGTGCTAACTCTAGGAATTAATGTTAGAACTGAAGGAAATTGTAGGACACCTAGTTAGTGTCTACTGAGAATTAGAGAACTGCCTGGTGTGGAAAACCATTTGGTGTCAGACTATAACCATCACACTGAAAGTATCAGATAAGAATATGCACAATTATAGCTCTTTATAAAGTATAAGATACACAAAGATTACCTGCTTCTAAACAGTATCTTTTGGGGGAGAAGGGGCACCAGGGATAGAACCCAGGATCAAGTACTAAGGCATATTCCCAAACCTTCTTATTTATTTATTTATTTTAATTTTAAAACAGGGCCTTGCCAAGTTGCCTATGGTGGCTGCTCACTTGCAATATTTCTGTCTCGGCCTCCTGAGTACTTAGGAGCACAGATGACTTTTAAACACTAACTTTAAAAAACTAAGTTTAATCCAGGCACACTGACACACGCCTATAATCCCAGCTACTGGGAAAACTGAGGCGGGGGATCACAAATTCAAAGCAAGGCTCAACAACTTAATAAGACCCCATCTCACAACAAGAAAAAAAAGGATTAGAGATGTAGCTCAGTGGTATAGATGCTTGCATAGCATGCGTGCAGCCATGGGTCCAATCCCTAATAATTCAGAAAAAAAAGAAATTTTAAATAAAATGATTATTATAACATGTTAACTTGATAAAAATATTTTCATATATCACAAATATATTATATATTTGTATATGCATAAAATATACTACACATATGCACACTGATAAAATAATTAACTGGGTGACCATTAGGTAACACAGCTCTAGCACCTTAGGTTTCTATGTAAGTAAAGCAAAAGCCAATTCAATGTAAATAGCAAAATAAAACTGAAGCCAAATCAGTCAGAAATTGCTGACTAACCTCTAAGTAAATAGAATCTTATACTCATTAAGCTTTTTCTGTAGCTTTCATTTTATATTAAATATTCTTTTGCTGGACAAGGTGATGCACACCTATAATCCCAACCACTCAGGAAACTGAGGCAAGTGGAGGCCAGCCTCAGCAATTTAGCAAGACTGTCTTAAATAAAAAAATAAAAAGAACCAGGGATGTAGCTTAGTGGTGAAGCATTTCAATCCCTAGTACTGAAAAAATAAGTAAACAAACAAAAATATTTAAATAATTTAAAAATTATAAACTTTGCTGGACACAGTGGTACATGCCTATAATCCCAGCAACTCAAGAAGCTGACACAGGAGGACCACAAATTCAAAGCCAGCCTCAGCAACTTAGTGAGGCCCTAAGCAACTTAGTGAGGCCCTAAAAACTTAGTGAGTTCCTGTCTCAAAAAATAAAAAGGCTGGGGATGTGGCTCAGTGATTGAGTGTCCCTGGACTCAATCCCTGGTACCAAAAATAAACAATATATTGTCCTACTCAAAGTTTCCGAAACAACTTTTTTCCATGCAACTGTTTCTGATATCTGTCCATAGTAGATCTAAAACTTTTTAATATTATGTAGTATTTGATTATATGACAAAAGTTTTATTTTTATCTAAAAGATATACAGGTGGTTTCTAATACCTTGCTTTTTAAAAAAATGTTGCAAATTTTAACAGCAAATATATATGGTGTTTACTGTGAATCAGACACTGCTCTATTATTTATGTGAATAATTCACTCAATCTATAGTTTCTACCACTGGCCTCTACAGTGGTCCAGGGAGTTTACAAAGAGTGGCCCAGGGAGTTTACAATGAGTGGTCCAGGGAGTTCAAATAACTTGTTCAATGTTACAGAACTAACAATATGGTGAAATCAGAATTTGAACCAGGTGGCCTGGCTAAAATCTACACTCTAAGCCTACCACATATCTTGCTGTGCCATGTGCCAAAGTGAATCCAGAATATATAATTAGAAGCAGTACTGCCAGGTTATAAGATCTAAAAATTTCCCATTTCAATAGCTATACCACAATGATTCTTAAAATGGCTAGCTGTATGAAATGTATGAATCTTAATAGTTTTAATTTTTGCCATTTCACTCATGGGTAAAAAATGACATTCTCAATTTCCATATATTTTATTCCTAATAATGATGGATTTTTCCTGTTTAATGACTAGTGGAATTTCCTTTTCCATAAACAACCAGTTTATACCCTTTGTCCATTTTTGGGATTACCTTTTTAGTCTCCTTATCCTTTTGTAGGAATTCATTTTAATACTAAATATCAATCTTGTTTTCTACCATATAATCTTCTCCCACACTGCTGCTTGTTTTTTAACTTGTTCATGGATTCTTTTGTCATGTAACTTTAAATTTTGATATGTTTATCTAGTAATTTTTTTAAGACGTTGATGGAGCTTTATTTTATTCATTTATTTATATGTGGTGCTGAGAATCAAACACAGGGCCTCATACATACTAGGCAAGTGCTCTACAATGGAGCCACAAACCCAGCCGAACCCAGTAATTTTTGATAGGTCAAACCTATCTATATTTGTCCCTTGTGATTGCTAACTATGGCATATATAAGAATTTGAAGTATTGTCTACTCCACAATAGATTAATAATTTACTTCCAATACAAATGTATGATTTTATCAGTTTCCCCAACATTTTTGTTATAGGTAGTTATCAATCTGAAAAAGTTATTTATATTTCTCTGATCATTAGTAATGCTGAAATTCTTCATAGATATTTCTATTTCTTCTAGTAAACTGTTCATATATCTCAAAATATGGAAATTTTGCATTTTTATGTAATTATACATTTTGATCTTATCCTTAATGAATTATTTTACTTCTAGCCTAATAATAGAACTTTTAGAACTTTAGTTCATCTGTTATTTTCATATTCATTAAGATAGGAGATAGGAGCCAGGTATGGTGGCACATACCTGTAATCCCAGCAACTCAGGATGCTGAGGCAGGAAGATCGAAAATTCAAGGACAGGCTCAGCAATTGAGCAAGGCCCTAAACAACTTAGTGAGATCCTGTCTCAAAATAAAAAGTACAAAGGGCTGGGATGTTACTCAGTGGGAAAGAACCCTTGGGTTAAATCCCCACTACCAAAAAAAAAGGCTATGAGATAGGGATATAATTCAACTTTTATCTACACACATAGCCAACTGTATCAAACTAATTTGATCAATCTATCTTTTTTATAAAGGTATGAAATGTATCCTATACTAAGTTTTCATATATTCTGGTAACTTACTTTTAGTCCTTATTTATCTCTTTATTTGTATACTAATCCCACATTAATTATTTAGTAGTACTTTTTAATATTTGATAGGACAAACCCCACACTACTATTCTTTCTTTTAAAATTTTTCTTGCCATTATTTCCTAGTCAGCAAATAAATAAATATATGCTTTTTGTAAAAGAGGAAAGATCTTGGATAACAAAACTTTAAGTGAAAAAAAAAAAAACCATACACACACGCAAAATTACAAAACCAGCATTCCATTTTATTCATTTACCCTTTCCTAGAACAACTAACAATTAACATTTGTATGACCTTCAATTTACAAAGCATTTTAACATTCATCATGGAAAGAATGACACTTTGTCAAAGAAAATAATCCATTCATTTTAATATCAGTAAACATATTCCAACTGAACCTAACATTCATTGTCAAAATATATTTAAAAATGCTGATGTTTCAGCAACCAAAGTTTTTTCTAAATAAAACAGTAACTCATTTGTTATCTAACACACAGATTAAATAGCAAATGAAAAGTACAATCACATAATAGCTATTATGTATTATAATGTAACATTCATCACTTAGGATATCTCCATTCTTTGGACAAAATAAAACTTTAAATTGCAAAAATAAGTCACACAAAAAAAATCAACTCATCATAAGTAATTCAGATCCTTATTAGACAAAAACCTATCAATCATCTTGCTACATAGTTGTGAATTTAACACTGAAACAATGTTTGACTTATAGACCTTTTCCTAATAAAAATAAACTTACATTTTTCACTATAGATGATCTGGACCACTGGATTTGGACCATCATTCTGTGGTACTGGATCTATATCAGCCCATTCTGCTCTGTCCCTGAAAATATACATTTTTTTTTCAGTGATTACATTCAAACACATTAGAAGAACTGGCATTTTCAAAAATGGCAATAATCACACTTACATTAACACTAGTAACTTACAGAGATCTTACATTTAAAAAAGCTTATAAATCAACATTTTCAAATTTAGTTTTAGAAGTGGCAGAACATATTTTTGCAGCAAGTATACAACTTAGAAATCAATCTCATTGATCTAATAAGACTGCAATCAGTCAGCAATTTTTAAAATCTGAGTAATAATTTACTATAAATTGACCCCCTGCCCCATCCCACCCCCACCCCAGTACTGGGGATTGAACCCAGGGATTTTATTTTTTATGTTAAGACAGGGTCTCAGTAAGTTGTTGAAGGTTGCTAAATTGCTGAGACTGGCCTCAAACTTGTGATTGTCCTACCTCCTGAGTCACTGGGATTATAAGGCTGCGCCACTGCAGCCAGTCTGGACTGACATTTTAAAACCAAAGTAAACAATCTACTGTGTACTAGAGAGGTGGCCCTGATGGCCATTAAGGGAGCAGGTTCTAGGGCTAAGGATGTAGCAAAAGGTGAGAGCAGGTTCTGGAATCTAACAACTGCCTAAACTGGAATATCAGTTCTACTTCTTACTAGCTGTGTGGCCTTGAAAAAGTTACTTAATCTCTCTGGGACTCAGTTTCTTCATTAAAAAAACAGAGATAACATTATTAATCAATCTTAGAAAGCTATTTTGAGGATGAAATACTATGCTATTAAAACATGCACAATATATAATAAGAATTCAATGAATATTACCCATTATCAAGCTAAAATAACAGTAGAGTGGCAACTATAGGTGCTTACAGAAATTTCAATGTGAATTGCCCTATGTGATCAAATTTATTTTAACTGTCTTTTACTTACATTCTCTTCCTTTCACCCTCTATTTCTTTCTTGCTTTATTTATTTTGGTACAAGGAATTGAATATGGTGGTGCTTTACCATTGAGCTACATTGCCAGCCCATTTTTTAACTTTTAAATTTGGAAACAATTTCTCACTGTTTGGGAAAACTTGTTAAGTTTCTGAGGTTGGCCTCCTATATCAGCCTCTGGAGTGGGTGGTATTACAGGTGTGTGCCACTGTGCCTGGCTCTTTCACCCACTCTTTACCTCTCTATACTCATCAGCTATTTCACAGCAGAGATATGTGGCTTACAATCTTGAAATGGTGCCCCTCATACAGGAAGAAACACAGGAGAAACAATGACCTGAGATGTGAAACCTAGAGTCTACGGGATGGCACGAGAAAAATAAGACTGTCATTTAGGCACTGGGAAATTACAGTCATGTGAAGAAACTTGAGCATTTCACAATCCAAAGAGGAGGCTGAAGATTACAGGAACAAACCAATTTAAATCGGAAAATATTAGCTCCAACAAAAAAGAAAACTAGATAGTGACTTTCACTCATTCATAAAAACAAGGCAAATAAGCCATCTAATAGGTTTAGGTTGAACTACAGAAGACAGAAGGACTTTCTGATTGTTTCTGCAGCTTCCCAAGAACTAGGCAATCCACATTACTATCTGAACACAAGGAACAGATGGGGATTAGACTGGATTCTGCAAAGTCTGTATTCGCAGAGCCTGAAATGATTCTAACTGATGCTGAAGGACCTATAATGAAATTAAACAAAGTATTAAATTGAATATTTTTAGGCTGCTAAACATAATCTTGGATTGTTCTGATTTTTATATCCCCTAATGTTACCATTATCAGAAAGCATCATATGAGAGTCAGGTGATTCAAATTCTTAGTCATTTTGCTGACTCTACAGAGCTCTTTCATAAAGATTTTTGTGAAGACAAAGTGGAAGAACCAACAAGCATTTGGGAAATATTTATTCCGGACAAGATCAGCCTTTGCATAGGATTTTGGAGCTAATAAAATGAAATAGACTCACTTTCAGTGCTGACTGTGGTTGGAGTTGGTTTTCAGATTCTGATATGCAGCCATATTCTGAGAAGTAAATTTGAAAAAAATGTGGTTTAATTTTTAAATTTTATTTCTCAATAAATAAAAATAGCAAATAACTTTCTTGGATAGGAAGACAATGAGATAATGAGAATATTTAACATTGACATTATGGTAATCACAAATTTAAGAAGTAATTTTCTTTTGACTTAAAATACCCACTTGAGTATTATGGTTTTACTTTTATAATAAACCAGTACTTTGCGGCACCTAACTTGAAAAATCTTAAAAGCTCAAATATCCTTGATTCTGAGATACAGACTACATTTCTTTTGTGAAAAAACAAACTAATAATCCTCATATCATGGGAGACTTGGCAGGATACTGTATTAGTTCTCAGTTTAATAAAATTGTAATGTGACTTTTTCCCCCTTTTAATGCAGAACAGGTTGGATTAACAACATACTGTGAGCCTTGTTATTAAGCAAAGCACTAGAAAGATCCACATGTTCCTTCTGTTAGGAAAGGCAATTCAATGTGCATAGTCCTTTGATCCCCTCTCAGCCACGTAAGAACTTCCTTATGAACAGAGTGCTCACAGTTTATGTTAAACTTATCACCTTGTGTGGAAATATTTTTCCCCCATTTTACTTATTTATTTGGGAATTGAAACTAGGGATGCTTTACCACTGAGTTACATACCCCGTTCTTTTTAATTTTTTTATTTTGAGACAGCTTTGATCCGTTGCTGAGAGTCTCCCTAAAGTGCTTAAGCCTGGCCTTGAACTTGTGATCCTTCTGCCTTAACCTTTGGAGTCAATGGGATTACAGGCATACACCACAGCTCCTGACACATTTCCCCATTTTAGCCTCAATGTGTATTTCTTTGTTCTGCTCAAGTGTGGAGGGCCTCCCCTGAGCTATTTGAACATCTTCATGGGTTTGGCATTGCAAGCTATTTTGTGGCTCCTCCCAGTTAATGGATTGCTCAATGCACTGACCTCTGCCTTCCCTTGGCTAGGGAGACCCATCTTGTAGCTCCAGAGTTGGGCGTAACCCATTTGGAGATGGACAGCCCACTGCCTAGCTTATTTGGCAGAACAACATTCTATAGAAAAACCTTTGAAGTTTGCCCCATACAATAAAGCACTCTCTCTTTCCAGTGTGGTAGCCCAACCCTTAAGGTCAAAGAGCCATCCTGCCCTTGCTTTTCAAAATTACTTTCAGTGTCATGTGGTTTTTTTCACCACCTTCTTTTCTTAACTGTATTTTGCAGCCAGCCCACAACACATAGAGGAAACCCAAATTCCACTATCCACATGGGCCTTGGGTGAGACTCAAGTGTGTGCATTTTATGAAAACTGACCAACCCTGACCAATACACTACCATCTCCCTGAAGTGGGGCATTCTGCTACAGCACAGGAGGGGTGTGTGCAGACCAGTTGTCCTACATTGGTTACCAACGGTGACCTACTGGCCATTTGAGTTCAGTAGCTACTGCAGAAAATTATCTTGCACCTGTCTTTGCTTTGTGACTCAAATGTAGTTGTATCCAGTGTTTGAGTTCTCTTTTCCTTGGTGCTTCCAATACCAACACAGAGTGGACAAAAGTGCTCAAGCTTCTCTTGACGATAGAGAATAGTTATCACATACCCAACATTTCCTGGAAGATAGGTTATAGATATGCAACAGGGGAGAGACTATGTGATATGTGCAAATTTCCTTACATATATCCCTCTTTGTTCATATGTTAGGCAACTTGCGTTAATTCTTTTTTAAATTAAAGAAGTGAAAAAAAAAACTGAATGAAATGAGAGTTAAGATTGAACGGTCTTCTAGGCTAATTCTAGCCCAACAAGTTCTGCCCTTACATAAGGGCTTTGAAAGAGTTTTTTTCTTCTTCTTCTTCTTCTTCTTTTTTTTTTTTTTTTTTTTTATCATGGATTTGTACCCAGAGTCATTAACCACTGATTTATATCCCTGGCCCTTTTTATTTTGAGACAGGGTCCCACTAGGTTGCTTACAATCTTGCTAAGTTGCTGAGGCTGGCTTCAAACCTGTGATTCTCTTGCCTAAGCCTCCTGAGCCTCTGGGATTATGGGCATGTACCACTGTGCCTAATTAAGAGGCCTCTTTTGGATTGGTAGTCTGCTAGGTATTGTAGAAACTGGTTGCCAACTCCTTTGTCACTTGGCCTTCATCACTGATAGGGCAAAACTGGCTGGGAGCCTGGAGATGTGTATGACCAATTGCAGAATGCCACCTCAGTCAAAGACAGAGAGGGCCAGTGTGTTTACCAGGATGTTGCTTAGCTTTGCATCTAACTGGGAATAAAATGGCAAAAAAAAAAAAAAAAGAAAAAGAAAAAGAAAAAGAAAGAAACAAACAAACAAACTGAAGTAAGGCTGGGATGGAGGCAGGAAGGCATCTCAAAGTTTTTTATTCACTCAGATATCTTCTTCTAATGAATTCAAATAGGTCATGCAAATCAAAAAGAAGATATTATCTGGAATTCCACCACCCAAAACTAACATTGTAAATTTTGGGTACTTATCCTTCATTGGGCTCTGGGGTCATATTACACATGCTACTGAAGTGATGGATATGCCCATCACCCTGAGGTAATCATTACACATTATATATATATATATATATATATATATATATATATATATATATATATATATATATACACACACACATATATATACATATATATATATATATATATATTTATATATATACATTGAAATGCCACACTGTACCTCATAAACAAATAATTACTATGTGTCAGTTAAGAAAAATGTTTCAAAGAAAGAAAGAAAGAGAAAATATATCATGAAGAAGAATAAGAGGTCAGAATCATCATGTTTTTAAAACATATATTTCTATTGTGAATCAGTGTTGATTTACTTCCTCCCAAGAAAAATGAGAAAGCTAGCATTATAATTCCTTCCACATCTACCTCCACTTTTCATGATATTTGCTGTTTGTGTTATTTTCATAGTGAAGTTTCATGATGTTTACATTCTGTTCTGTAACCATAATACTCATAAAACTATTTAAATACCAAAGATAGGATATTATTCTTGGAAATAATTTTAGCCTTCCTCTTTATTCTTAATGGTGTTGCTGTTCAAAATTACATCTCCTTCCTGCAGCAATACCTGCCCTCTTCTATTAGAAGAACTTACAAGTTCAAAGCTAAATATAGGATTCCTTTTGCTAAAACCAAGGAAGAAATAAGGGTTCAAAAGAAACCTATAGACTCAAAAGAAACTTCAAAAGAAACTTCACCTCAGTGAAGTGATATAGTAAAGAAAAGATTCTTAAGAAAACACAATGGGGTTTATACATTGCTTCTCTCTATATTTTCTATCTTCCATCTCTTCATTTTTTGGCCACAGTACAATTACATAGTTACCATGCTGCTTCTTGTCATATGGCTCATGTTTAACTTGACCTTGACAATTCTGTTCAGAATTTCTGCGTTTTGAGTAGTATTTTAGATTTTTATTTTATTTTTATTTTTTTTACATCCTTCCATGAGCCCCCATTAGTCTATCCCTCTGAGCTATAGATTCAGGGCCAGGGTAAAAATTGGGTGTAGCTGTCTGCAAAAGGAAAAATCTTTCGGAACAGTATTGACAGGCTTTGTTGGAGGATTTGGTCTCTTTGGTGATACTTTTGGTGGTATTCCCTGAGACTTTGGTTAGAAATTTAGTGGTAGGATGCACCTTCCTTGAGGAAATACTCTCCTGACTTGGCTCATTCTCTCAATTCTCTCAATTCAGAGCCCTGGACCTGGGGTTGCCATGTAGGATTGTTTACTGGACAAGGGTTCCTGGCCAAAAGGCTGTGTGGGGCTCAAATCATCCTATGCTCTTTCTACTCAACTAACCAGCACTTGGGTTGGGTGTGCATCCACTCAGAAGAGGATGGGCCTCTTTAAAATCCCCACAAAGCCATTCCATGGGCTAGTGGCAGAACCACCCAGAACCTCTGCATTTCTTACAGTAAATTCCTGTTTGTTAACCAATCTCCAAGTGTGTACCCATCTGTTTCCAGAAGTTGCTACACTCTACACATATGAATCCTAACCTACAGAAAGGTACAGGTGTTTTCTCTTTTTTTCATTCACAAATGGGTTGGGGATGTTCAAGAGTATTCTCAGGATTTTGACTTGCTTTATTGCTTCTACAAATCGGGCAGAATCAAGAGCCAGGAAATGGTTTGGCTTGCCTGGACCTTCTGTTTTTAATTTTGGCCTCCACTTTCTGATCTTGTGACCTAAGGGAGTGCCCCCTTCCTTCTTCAGGTGCTGCTAGTGAAATTTTTGCTCGTTTTCTAGCACTTTTTAGTTCATTTCATTTGGCACTAAGGAAGGAAGATCTGTCATCTTTCTTCACTCTAAAATCTCTCACTGGAAGTCTAGAAGGATTTTTATAACTTCATGATTCAGCTTTTGTGTGTGTGTGTGTGTGTGTGTGGTGTTGTTTCTTGTTTTAGTGGTTCATTATTCAGCAACTTAATTCAGCTAAGTACTTTAGAATTCCAGAAGAGATGGGATCCTGATGAATCAGTCTTTGATTTAAGTAGGTACAATTCTTTCATTGAAGCTGGGGGAAGGTGGAGCATATGGGTAACGACGGAGGTAGGTAAGCAAAGTGAAGGTGGAGGGTGAGGGAGTTTTGGTCTTACTGCTTCTACTTTCCTCACATAGCAAAGGACTGTGTTATGAGTTGCGAGGTGGTGGAAAGAGGAATTGGGGATTTGAGAACAAGAGGAGTGCAATGACTATCTTGGAAGAGAGAGGTTTGAAAAAGAATTTGTTGGGGGCAATAAAGTGAGTTTGCCCAATAGCACTGAACGCTCCTTTTAGATTCAAGTTATGACTCAAAAATGAGTGTTTTTCTCTAGCAATGTCCAGATGATCACTACAGGCAGAGAGTAGGCTGAAAGTTGGATTCACCTATTTTTAAAGCTATTAAAATACTCTTTGTTTTTCTGATGAGTCTTTGGCTGCTACTTATTCCCAAAGGAAAGGCAATTTAAAATTCAGAAATAAAGAGCAACACAGACACTATCAAAGAACCAGATAGACATTATCATAGCACATAATCACATGTTCCTCTTAAGTTCCTGTTGAACATATGGTATTAGGAGGCATTTAGATGAGGTGGAAGATAGGTCCCATCCCTCAAGAAGCTCATGGTCTATGGACTATGCAAGAAAAATTCATATTATATTCAACTTAAATTCTCTAGCTATCTCATATTTAAGTGTCAAAAGTTAAAAAAAAAAAAAGAAAAGATCAGTGGAGTGACTTGAGATATAATGTGAACATTAAGGGATTTATTAAAAAGCTGCAGAAAGTTATGTCATATTGAGTGTTTGTGGGAGGTATTAGGGCCATACCTCTGGCCAACCAAGTAAGGGAAGCAAACGAGTTTTAAAAATGAAACATGGCAATGACTCTCAGCTTCAAAGATTTGTAACTCTCAGGTTCAAATACTAGGTTTGCTACGATGATTCAAGTACTTGTTGTAGGAGGCCCATGAGTTGTGGCACATTCTGTACAACTGTGAGAGAGATGAACGATGGAGTTGGGTTGCCTGGATTTGAGTCCTGGCTTTGCCACAAACAAGGTGAGGGGATAACTCTAGGCAAGTTTATTGGTAGAGCCTTTATATCCAGTACACGATATGTCGTCAATGCTCAATAGAGCTCAATCTTTCTCCAGCGCCCTGGACAACACATGGTCTTGACATTCTCTGGACTCAGGATATGGCCGTTGCTGGCTCTTTCCCTAAAACTCTGCAGTGATTGCTTCTTCACCTCCTCTAGACCTCCATCAGATGTGACCCGCTGAGAGGTGTTTTCTCCTATCACCTGCCCTACTTAAAATTGCACATTCCCCACCCACCTCTGACATTGCACATGCTCCACACCTCCTTCTCTGCCTTACTTTTCTCCATAAGATTTACTGCCATCTTGCACACAATATCCTGTGTCTGTCTGTTCCCCCGACTAGGAGGTAAGCTTCATATGGGCAGGGGTCTTACATATGGTGTTTACTCTTGGATCCCAATAGATAGAACAGCCCTGGATACACAGCAGTGCTCAGAAATATTGTTTGGCAGACAAACAAAATGAATGAAGACTTGGGTAGGACAGAGGTCCTAGAAAAAAAAAAAATGTTGGTCATCCTGAAGTTCCAGAGTATCTCTTTATATACTCATTTCAATGAATCAAAGGCTAATTATGTGAACTCATTGTTCTTATTTGCATGAATAATTAGCACTATTTAGGCAAATCAAGTAAATATTTTGTTGGTTAGTAATCAGAATGGATCACTTGGTGACAGTGAAGTGTAGACAATACAGAAAGAGGGTCCAAAGTCACACCTCCTAATGTGCCTTCAGTTGTAGCAAATCCAGCCATCCTTGGCAGTACCTGATTTGATATATCTAGCATTTACTGAGTACCTGTCCTGTGCTATATCCTGCACTTGTAAACACTATGCTCTCGCAAGAGAGACTGTAACTTGTAAACAAGTATTTGTGTTATTTTATAAGTAACTTCATTTTCTATAAATATTGGCATCTTTCTCCAGCGCCCTAGACAGCACATAGTCTTGGCAAATTGAAGTATCCCCATCTCTTCAATCTTAAGTACTCTCTTGGAGGTAAAATACTGGGCCAGTTTAATGTTTAAGTTTTTTTGGGAGGAGGACTCTTTCTCTCCTGTCCCTTTTACCCCTCACAGTTCTCCAAGGAAGCCAGAGTCTCATGGATGGAGGAGGGTGGGCCAAAGAGCAGAGAGGAGACTGGTCCTGCTGGCCTCCACTTGATGTTTCTCATTTTGGTGGTGACTGAGTATCCAGTTGTCTTTCGTCTACTGAGGTGCGGCTGTTCTGGCCTCTTCTCAAAAATGAAATATTTACAAAAAGGGGTGGGGACTTGGCTCAGTGATTAAGCACCCTTGCTTTCAATCCCTAAAAACAACGGGCATTCTTGTTTGCACCCCTTTAATTGAATGCGTGTTCCTCTCCTGAGTCCCAAAAATCTTAATTTGTTTACATGTTTTATGATTCCTGTTACTGGTTTCTGCATCTACTTTTCTGAAAATCAATACAGTGATGTAGACCCTAGATGAAGTCTGCCACTGTCATACTATTAATCATACTTTTCAGTAAGGTTATGAGTGTTCCCATCTATGAATATATTATGTAAACCATGCATTGCTTTAAAAAGACACACTTTTAATAAAAATTAATTGCAGTTAACAAAAGATAGAGTTAAAATGGGCAATTACATAGATATTCATAAAGTCTACATATATAAGCTACAATCTCAAAAGAATATATAAAACTCAGTAATATTTATCAATATAGAACTATAAATTTGATTCAGTTATGTGCTGAAAAACTAATAAAGCCATTTCTATTTGGAAGACATAGGTCACCTTTGAATCAAATTATACCCATGATAATATTTTTAAGACATCCATTGCCCACTAATTAATTATAAAGCATGAATTTTTTAAAAAAAATTAAAAATAGCAAAAATTCTTTAAACTATCTTTACCCTTTCAAAAACCTTAACATAGTTCTCTCCGATGGAAAACAATGGGACACAAAGGAAAAAAGTCCTAAAACCTCTCCAGTCCAATTTTCAGCTCTGAAGAGCCTAGACTGGTAGGGGAACAAATACTCAAAAAGCATCATTGGTCAAAAATAACTTCCCTAATACATTTTAAGTTTCCTTTTCAAAATACAAACATCACTACCTCTTTCCCCATTGAATTGAAGACTATTAGAGACCACACTATAAATAACAGTAATATATTTAATCATATTTAAAGCACATTTTTAAAAGAGAGAGGGCAGATTAAGGAGAAGAAAGAACTTGGGAACTAAAGCATTGGAGTGATCTATCTGGATGCTCTAAGAGGCAGCTTTACAGGAACGTGAGAGAATACCAAAAACAAATCCATCTTACAAATTATAAGAATGAATCCATGCATTCCCCCTCTCCCCTTCAACTTATCTTGGAGCTGCCACTGGCTAAGTAATCTGATGTTCTACCTAAGTTACAAATAGAAGATATGACACCATGAGTTGAAACATGTCTCACTATAATGTATACATATATAAATTGTGCAATATAAATGGATCTAATATGTTTCTTTGTTTAGAGTGTTAATGGTAGGCTATGACAGTTGGATAACTATCAGTACAGTTTTTCAACACTCTGAGAAAAAGAAGCAAGTTAAGAATTTGTGGTGTACAGTCTACTCCTCCAGCCTTCTCTGTTCCTGTCCTCAACTGTGAAATTTTAAGGTTCCAAGTAATAGACTATATTTAAAGATTTTATAACATTTTTCAGCATTATACTCTGCTTAGGAACACAAATCTAAAACATAAGTCAGAAATCGCATGTTAAATTATTAGCAAAAACTATTTATTAAGTAGTAGTACTAAAATCAGGAAGAATATTGGAGTTGGAGGTTAAATTTCTTTTCAAGGCTATCTGTTCCACACACTTTGCATTTTGCATTTTTTCAAATAATTAGCTCTTGATGACAAGTTACTGGTAGTAAGGATTTAGAAAGTTACGTGTCTTGCAGTTGCTAATAGGACTGTAATGAAGCAGTCTTGTAGTTCTTCATATTGAGTGCCCTAAAATTGAATAAAGGCACATTTAATTTTAGACATGCAGATAATATATCCACATTTTCTATAAAATTTTTACATTAAAAATTTACACTGATATATTTGATGACATATGAATGATCCAGAAACAAAATTTGTCTCACAAACTTAGAAAACTTATCTTTTATTAAAGTCAGATAAATTTAGAAAACATAATTTAACAGGAGAAACAATTATGTAACAAATTTTAACTCTTATTGTCCAAAGGTTTATTCATTTTAAAATTCGGGGAAAAGAAGCTAAAACTAGATGTGGGATATTTGCAATAATGTAAAATCAGATTTCAATAAAGTCAAAGCAATTAAACAGACAAATATAAGTATTATAAGTACATAAGTATTATATATGCATTTTTAATCAACCAGAATATTTCCTGTTTGCAGAGAAGGTTATTTCAAAGCTAGGGGCAGAACTCTTAAGCCTCATTAGGATTCCTCACAATTAACAGGGCATGGTGGCACATGCTAGTAATCCCAGCCACTCAAAAAGCTGAGGCAGGAGGATCACATATTCAAGCGTAGCCTCAGCAGTTTAGTAAGGCTCTAAGAAACTTAATGAGACCCTGTCTCAAAAAAGAAAAAGAAAAAACGATTCCTCACAAATGCTGAGAAATTCCCTTTAAGAAATGGCCAATGATAGTGTATACTGTTAAAGTACAAATATCAAGTAGTTTTAAATAACTAGAGATAAAGTGCTTTTTACAAGGGAAGACAGGTATATTGAAGGTGCTTAGATTTCTAAAGTCAAATTTTAATTTTTAAAAGTGTATACATAAATATTTTGAAGTCTAAAATTTGAAAATATTTTTTGACTCTTAGGCTAAATATAAGATATTCCTACCTTTTGACATTCAAACTCATTATACTTTCAATTGGTCTGCTTTTTGGTCCACTTGGGGGATGAAAAACCTTATCATCTTTTTTGGAAACCTCCTTTCCTGGTTTAAGCACATAAGGGTCAGTAGAATGTGATGGGTAAGGTTCAAATGTTCCTGCTTTCATTCCACCAGGCTACAAATAAAAATGAGTCCATTTAATGTGATTTTATAAAATACTTTTTAAAAATTAGGTTGTGAATAAGTTAATAGATACTTTTGTAATCTATGAAGTTAGTTTTACATTTAAAGAAGTTATCTTTTTGTTTAATTCAAATACCAGTAAAAGGTCTCGCTACCACCAATTCTATAAGGCTAAGATATTATATTCCAAAATTTCTCCATAAAAACAAAAAAAAAAATTATAGTAAGGTACTATTCTCAGATGTTACCAAGCATTAATGTTAGTGAGTTTCATCAAGCTATTGCCTTGTTAGGGTGAGTCTATTACTGAGGAAATGAGACCCAGCATATATTTTGATAGAGAAGGGAATAGGAAGTCTGAAATTAACATGTGTGTGCTAACCAGCAGGCAGTGATGGGGTAGACAGCTCCCTCAAAAAATGAACAACACATAGAAATAGAAGGTGAGAGGAAAATGTGATCCACTTTATACTTTTCTTGTAGTCTAGAGTAAGACAAAGTGCATTTCTACCTATACAACAGACAAATATTTGCTTTCACTTTTTAAATGGATTTGACAGGATTTTTACCTATATATTTCATAATCATTAAGAAAATTCTAGTTATAATAATCCATTTAATTAAGCCAAAATACACATGCAAATTTAATTGATTTGAAAGACATGCTTATAGTTTTGTAAGTTTTCCAGACTGAGATGACATAGATTATTTTGAATAATAATAAGAAAACTTAAGGAAAGTAAAATAAATTAACTTGAAAATAAAATTTAAAAAATTTAAATGAATAAATTATAAATAGGAAAATATATATAGTAACTAAACCTACCAAATGGTTCTTTAAAGAATGAACTAAACATATGAAGCAATATTAGAAATAAAAATTTAAAAATAGGGTAAATCCATGCCTATGAGGAATATCAAAATATATAAAATAATATTTTGTAAACTTCTGTATTAATTTGAAACTTGATTTGAAATTTGAAATTTTGACTTAAATAATTTTTTAAGATCTTTTCATATAGTAATGTAAATTTTTCATATAGTAATATAGTAAATTTTTAAATTTGAAAACTTGATTTAAATAATTTTTTAAGAAAGTATAAATGATCAGAATTGACCAAGAAGAGATAGAAATCCTATAGAAAACAGATACAATGTAAGAACTGAGAAAGCTGACAAAGAGCAACCTCTGTACTTCCCCTGTGAATTCTGAGGAATGGAAATTGATGGTAATATTTAAACTGTTACAGAACATGACGTAAAGGAAGGAAATCTCCCCAAGTATTTTAAGATGCTAGCATCTACTTGTACCAAAATAAACAAGGCACTCGCACACACACAGTGCAGACTGAGAACTTACTTAGCATGGACCAGGCTCTGGGTTCGATACACAGCACCACATATAAACACACACACACATGTTGGCATTTCATAAAATAATGGCAAATTAAATATAGTACTATGTTTAAAGATTAATATATCACCAAATCAGATTCATTACAGAAATATATTTATAATATATATTATTCACCTTATAACTAGTAAAAAAGAGAAAAAAATGATGTAATATTATACCATTTGATAAAATTCAACATACATCTGATAAAATTGAATCTGATAAGGCTAGCAGAAAAAAAAATAAGGCACATTATTCTAATATCAATGGTAAACCTCCATTGAGAAAATGGAAGTGGGGCAGACATGAATGAATGGTGGGAATATAGAATTGACCAATAGCATCTTATTTCCAAACCTGATTGGACAAAGTCTGGACCAATAGCATTGGTACATTTTTCAAACCCTAATTAGCATAACTTTGAGCCAATCACAGTGACCCAAGGGCTATATAAGCCCTCTTGCCAGCCACACTTCGCAGAAGATAACTGAAGACAGCGGAGCAGAAGAAGACGGCGGAGCAGAAGCCGGCGGAGCAGAAGCCGGAGCC
>NW_026693193.1:0-12209 GCF_021218885.2 Marmota monax | reverse complement strand
AGCCTAGTTTATGACAGGTAACACACACACACTCTTAAGAACCTTGACTAATACACCAAAACCTGTGACATTCTAAATCTCTTATATAAAATTGACAGTACTTGCAGATACCCTATGCACATCTTCCTGTATGCTTTAAATCAGCCCTAGATGACTTATAATATCCAATACAATGTAAATGCTATGTAAACTGTTGTTGTATCATATTTTTAGGAAATAATGACAAAAATAAATATCTGTATATCTTCAGTATTAGAGACAAGGTTTTTTTCTGAATATTTTCCATCCATGGTTGGTTGAACCACAAATGTGGAATCCGTGAGCATGAAGGGCTGACTGTTCTTATAACCTACCATAAAAAATACAATAAGACATTGAGGTTAACCTCAATTACCTCTTTTTATGAGGGTGTAGTGAAGTCCTTGGCCATGTGGTTAAGGCAATATGAATTATTCTCATTTAGGTTTTCATCATTCTGTATTATTCACTAAATCTGTTCTGTGTCTTCCTGTTTTTTTATGCCATATTAAAAAGAATTGAAATAGACTTTTATATCAGGTCCTTTATAATAGCTAAAAAGAACAGTTTCCCCTCAATTTGAAATTTCTAAAGGTTTATATTTTTTAAATTTCAAAACAAAATTAGCTATTATTCTGATTATAAAAGAAGTCCATGGAAAAAGTCAAATAATATAAAAGTGAAAAATCACCTTAATTCCTCTTCACAAATAGAACAGCTGCTAATATTTGTGGGTTTTTTTTGTGGTTGTTTGTTTGTTTGTGTTTTTTTGGGACTTTTTTTTTACTTATTCTAATTAGTTACATATGACAGTAGAATGAATTTTGACATATCATACATAAATGGAATATAACTTGTCATTCTTCTGGTTGTACATGATGTAGAATCACACAATTGTGTAATCATCTTTACACATAGGGTAATCATGTCTGATTCATTCTACTATCATTCCTACCCATACACCCCCTCTCCTTCTTTCACTCTCCTCTGTCTGATCCAAAGTACTTCTATTCTTCCCTAGGCCCCTCCCCCTTTATTGTGAATTAGTATCCATGTATTGGTTCTTTGGGATTGGCTTATTTCACTTAGCATGATAATATTCAGTTTTTATCCATTTACCAGAAAAATGCCATAATTTCATTATTTTTTATGGCTGAATAATAATCTACTGTGTGTTTTAGTCAGCTTTTTCACTGCTGTAATTAAAGGACCTGACAAGAACAACTGTAAAGGAGGAAAGGTTTATTTGAGGGTTCACAGTTTCAAAGGTCTTAGTCCATAAAAGGTTGGCTTCATTCCTCAGGGCTCAAGGTGAGGCTGAACATCATGGCAGGAGAGAGTGGCAGAGGGAATAAGCTCACATCATGGTGATTAGGAAGCAGAGAGAGAGTTCTCCACTTGCCAGATACAAATATATATCCCAAAGCCATGCCCCAATTACCACCTCCCCCAGCACACCCTACCACTCAGTTAATCTTCATAAGGGGATTAATTCAATTAGGTTAAGACTATCATAACCCAATCATTTCTCCTCTGAACCTTTTTGCATCATCTCACATCCAAACCATAACAGTGTATATAGGCCACATTTTCTTTATCTATTCAACTGTTGAAGAGCACATAGGTTGGTTCCATAGCTTTCCTATTGTGAATTGAGTTGCTATAAACATTGATGTGACTGCATCACTGTAGTATACTAATTTTAAGTCCTTTGGGTATAAACCAAGGAGTGGGATAACTGGGTCAAATGGTAGTTCCATTCAAAGTTTTCTGAGGAATTTCTATACTGTTTCCCAGAGAGGTTGCACCAATTTGCAGTCCCACCAACAATATGTGAGTGTACCTTTTCCCCTACATCCTCACCAACATTTATTATTACTACATATTAATTTTAATGATCACATAGTATTACATATGTGGAGAATACACCATAATCTGTTTTAACAGTCTATTAATAGATATTGCATCCATATATGTATATGTATATTGCAATATCAAGACTTGCTCTGCCTGATTATCACCATACCATAAATTCCTAGAAACATAATTAATGAATAAAAGGAAATTAGTATTTTGATACATAATTCCAAATTTCCTACAAGAATTATTGCATCCATTTTTGCACCTAACAATAAGACTATTTACATCTCCAACACCAAGTATTATCAATCTCTTTAAGTTTTACTGTTTTTTTTTTAAGCAAAGACATAGCATCTCATTATCTTTAATTTGCCTTTTTTGGGTCTTAGAAATATTGAACATATTTCCATGTGTATATTGGCCATTTGTTTCTCATTTTAATTTTACTTGTAAATATGCTCTGTCACTTTTTTTATAGGTGTGTTAGACTTTTATTGATTTGTTAGAACTCTTTGTTTACTAGGGATATTTATTATGTATTCCTGAAGAGTGCACAAATGTTTCATTTAAATAAAGTTTCATTCAGTTAGCTTATAACTTCATTCTTTTCTTTTCCTGCTTGATTTGTGCAATTCTGGGACATTCTATGCAGGATCTTAAGATACCTGTTGCTCATTTCCTTGGAGATGTGATATTCTTTTGTATAGTATTGTGCTCTGTCTAGATATTTAAGTGTGCTCACATCCTGTATTTCTCCTCAATGATGAAAAGAAATATACAAACTTGGAATTTTGGGTGGAAAAATAACAATTTCCATTTTTATTACTATCTGAAAAAATTCCATTCTCCAAGTGGATTGGTCTTATGATTCTTCTTCCATATTGTAATATCAAGACCATGTGGAGACTGGCCATTTAACCACATCATGTTTGCCTTTACACGTGCCAAATTCATACACTCATTCTTTCTAGTCTTTTGACCATACTTTGTAAAAATCATATTTTTCGTAAGTCTACAAGAGCCCAGTTCCAGAAACAATTTCTTACACATGTAGCCTGGCTTCTCTACCATCTCTGAGACCTACTCACTTTTCTCATGGAATTCTTTCAATTCTCTTTTCTAATAGGTTATTTTTTCCATGTTTTCTTCCAATCATCGCTGCTTCACCAATGAAAAATATCATTTTTTTCTCATCATATATGCAATACTTTCTTATTATGAGAAAATTTAAATACTACAGAAAATAATTGAGAAATATAAAAAAAGTAGAAAGGTAAAAGAAAAATAACCATCTCTACTTTCACTACCTAGGGATAATTGCTGCAAACAGTTTTTTTGTTGTTGTTGAGATGTCTGGTCTGTTTTAGTGCTTATATTTCTAGGCATTAACAAATACTCATAGTTACAAATGTACGTGCTTGCAACCAGAATATCCCAAGCTATTTAGTTTCATTCTCTATGTTATCAAACTAATTGTTGAAAGCAGCTCTTTTTATCTGACTTTTTCATTCCTAAGTTATTTATTTTTGCTCATCTCTAGGTCAGCTGTATTTCATGGTTGAATATGAGCTGTTCATACTTGATAATAAGTGCCTGTTGCCTTTATACATGGTTGACATATTAGTTGTGTGGAGCAACCTTGATTCATACTCTGAAACTCAGAAACCTCTATATATTGCTCCATTGTCTTTTTTGTTTTGTTTGTTGTCTTTAAATGCAAGCATATTTTTGACCACACCAATTATCAAACATAACAATCAATGCAAAAAGTGTTGGGTGTGCTGGAGCACCCCAACTAGCATTTAATGCACACTAATTAAACACTACGTTCAAATCACACAATCCTAGGGCATCCACAAACCCCCAAATACCTTCAATGCCATGAGACTTCTCTTAGCCAAAGAGTGAATGTTGTTTTGTGAAGCTCCATTGTCTTTTTTTTTATTAGCTACACATGACAGTACAATGATTTTGACAATTAATACATTTGAATCAAATGGGGTATAATTTCTCATTTTTCTGATTGTACAGGTTGCAGAATCACATTGGTCATACAGTCACCTCTATACATAATGTCTATTTTATTCTGCTGCCCTTCCTAACCCCCTATTGTCTTTTGAAATAAATGTTTCTATGGAGAATTTGGAGCCCATCCTGATTTTTTTTTCTTTTGATGACTTTTTGTTTTTCTGTCTGAATGAAGAATTCTTTCATATTAAATGACTTAATCAGACAATATGTCATTATATATTGCTTTGTGTCCATTTTCTGAGATACAGATGAAGCCCTGACACATCTTTTCGTGCTTTACTTCAAGGACTTTTTTTTGTATTTTCTTTTTGATGATTCCATAAACTCCCTTGGCTTCTGATTCTTTGGGTTGCCTTCTTGAGCAGAACCGGTTATCCTTGTGCTGTATGACTGACCTTTCGCACAAGTCTGCTCCTCTTTGGATTGATGGATTTTGCTTAGAATCCTCAGGATCTTCCTGACTGACAACGATTTCCTCAGCACCTATGCAGGTGGAAGTGAGAGCAATCTTAGAAGTGACACAGGAGAACTGAACTTTCTGCGTTTTCTTAGTCCAATGTTTTTGATGTTTATAGCATAAGTTTTAGCTCTTTTTCTTGTTTGATTAATGATGATAAGCTTAGGTTCTTTCTCTATCTTTTGATAATGATGTAAAAAATAATTTTGTAAGATAACAGGGAGACAGATTCTTTGATATGGCTTCACTTTACCATCTTCACATGGGAGTTCTGAATCATTTTAAAGCCTAGATAATATTTCATTGTAGGTATATGCAATAATTTCACTAACAAATACCTTTATTGGTTGATGTATATGTTTTTTACTTTTTTAATTATTAAGAATAATTGTCAATTTCCACACACTGAGGGATACTAAAAGAAATCTAAATAAATGGAAAAATATATTGTCCCCATGGATAGAATGCCCAAAATTGATTAATAGATTCTACACAATATAAATCAGCATGTTTTTGTAGAAATCATCAAAATTTGAATGTAAATACAAAGTATGTTGAATAGATAAAGTGATTTCAGAAAAGAACAAAATTTGCACACTTCACTAACAGAATTTTAAGACTTACTATAATGTTAATATGGTTAACATACTATATCATTGGTAGAGAATAGATATAAAGATCAATGCTATAGAATAAAAGTCTAGAAATAGACTCACAAATATGTGGTCAGTTTATTGTTATTTTTAATTAAGCTACAATTTGTACAAGGAGAAGTCATCATTTTCAGTGTATAGTTTGTGAGTTTTGACAAATAAACAAACACTGCCAAAATCTGCAGCTATAAAACCTAAGAAAACTGCATTGATAATCCCTTGAATGGGGTCACAATTCTCTCCTGGTCATTTTCCTACTGCTTGTAGCATTTCCTCTAACATTTCCTTTGGTTCAGTTCTGCTGGCAATGAGTTCTCTCAGAATTTTTTTTTTTTTTTTTTTTTTTTTTTTTTTTTTTTTGTTGCTTCTCTAGAGAAGATGACTTGCCTGGCTATTTGTTTCTTAAAAAAAAAAGAAAGAAAGAAAAGAAAAGAAAAAAATTCCTTTTTTTACTCTGAGCTGCTTTTATGAATTTTTGTCTTTGGTTTTCTACCATTTTGATATAACATGGCTAAGTGTAGTTTTCTTTATATTTAGTTTTCTTGAGATTCATGGTACTTCTAATAGCCATGGTTTGATATAGTTCATCATTCTCAAAAAATTCTCAGTCTATAGATCTTCAACTATTTTTTCCCCGTGCCATTCATTTTTTCTTCTTTTCTTATTTCTTTTTTCCCTCTTTTTTCCCCTTCCTTCCTTGCTTCCTTTTCTGTGCTCCTTCTCTCTTTTTTTTTTAAACTTCTCTCCAGTTCAAGGATTCTATCTCTAGTTCTATCTGGTCCTTCTACATCCTCCTCCCTCACCCCTTTTGATTTTAATTTTCAGTATTATGTTTTATTTTTTAATAATTTCTATTTGGTTCTTTTAAAATCTACTACATCACTTTAAAAAAAAAACCTGTTGGGGCTGGGGTTGTGGCTCAGTGGCAGAGTGCTTGCCTAGCATGTGTGAGGCACTGGGTTCAATTCTCAGCACCACATACAAATAAATGAATAAAATAAAGTACCACAACATCTAAAAACATATTTTTTAAAAAAACCTTTTCGTTCTCTGCTGAAAAGTTCAAGCTTGTTTTTAATCTTCTTAATCATACTAGGCATAAATAATAAATCTGTAGCCCCTGTTGGAGTCCTTGTGGCTCTATTTCTATTGTTCACCATTTTTTTAATTGTTCTTATGTATGCTGTTTTGCCCTCCTGCATGATTTTAATCTGCACTGAGTGAGATATTTGACAATTTGTTTATGTGAACAATTTAAAACCAGAATTGTTTTCCTTCAGGAAGTATTTTTGTTATCTTCTAAGAGCCCAGGGGCTCTAGTGATATTTAATCCAAAGGTAGAAGTTGATGTTTTTCTGGACCAGTCAGATGACTTGAATGTGGGAACCAAATCTAAAATTTCTGGTTTGTTGAGAGCCACAGCCGAAGGGGCCCCAGCAAACTTCCAGCTGCCAGCAAACTTCCAGCTGCCGGCTGATGATTGGCTCACAGTGGCCCCAGCAACATCTAGCTGATTGGCTCCTCGGCCCCAGCAACATCTAGCTGATTGGCTCCTCTGCGGTGATGCTCATTGGGCTGTTTCCCTGCCCTTTCAGACCACGGAGCTGCTCACTGGGGGACTTTTTTGGCTCCGCCCACGTGACCCAGCCAATCGGCCTCAAGAGCAGGAGGA
The DNA here is from genome assembly GCF_021218885.2 of Marmota monax. Classification (NCBI taxonomy): domain Eukaryota; kingdom Metazoa; phylum Chordata; class Mammalia; order Rodentia; family Sciuridae; genus Marmota; species Marmota monax. The sequence continues at coordinate 5,518 of NW_026693193.1, read as the reverse complement.
TTGTGGGAGGTGGAGAGAAGCTTGTGTGGGAGAGAGAGGCTTGTGGAAAGCCGGTGGTGGCAGTTGAGGCTCTGAGGGTTTTTCCTGAGAGGCTGTTTTGTTTGGCGTGTGTGATTCTAAAAATAAAGTTAGTTTCTTTTGACAAGTGGCTCCTGATTGTGCCCAGCCAGACTGTGGTGGCTCGCACGGGGAGCGACTGAGGGTAAGTGAACTGCTCGCCCCTGAGGGCAGGGCGAGAGGATGGGTAGCCATTTTAAGATTCTTCTTTTGTTATTTTGTTTCACTTTTGTTTTAAGTTGCTTGTCCCTGGAGATGTGTAAGATGGAAGAAAAACCGCTCACATCTGAGGAACAGATAGGGAGAAAGGACGGATGGACATTTCAGGAGGCTATTATAATGATTTTGTGTTGTTCCAATTTTGTTTCACTCAGTTTCAGTTTTGTTAGGCGTTATCTTGTTGGGTTGTATTATAGTAGAAATACGGGATCAGAAATTAGTAAAAAACAAACTGAAAGAGTGTTAAGTAAATTGTTAGAGGAAGGAGGCATCTCAGTAAAATCAAGAACAATCAGGGCATACGTTGATACAATACAAAAATGTAGCCCATGGCTTTTTAAGGAGGAGTTGTTAAATATATCACAATGGAACCATCATGGTGAAGATTTAAAAAGAATAGAAAAGAAAAGCCCAGGGACTCTGCCAGATGGCACATTGCCATTGTGGACGTTCATATCTTGTTTGCTTAGTCCAAAGCCTTCAGTTCAGACAAAGGTAGAGGAAGGAGAAGACATATTGATTCAAGTAAAAGAGAAGGTCTCTCAAGTTAGTCAGACAGAGGAAAAGATTCAAGTAAAAGAGAAGGCCTCTCAAGCTAGTCAGACAGAGAAAGAAAGTGTAAAACAGAAAAAGCCATCAGGGGGAAAGTTACAACAGGAGACTGCTACTAACACCTTTCTATCACCAGAGGGTCTAAGTGTCCAACCAACAGCACCACCTCTACAGGAGACTGCTACTAACACCTTTCTATCACCAGAGGACGTAAGTGTCCAACTAACAAGGCCACCTCCATATGCTGGGAGGTCCCCAACCCCCGCAGTTGATAGTTGGGATCCTGAGACAAGATCTCAAATATTAACATGCCCTGTATTTGAGGCAGGAGGGCAGCGATTTTACCAAGTTTTAAATTTCAAAACAGTGAAGCAGCTAAAAGAGGCTGTAACAACCTATGGTCCTCAAGCACCCTTCACTGTAAGCATGGTCGAATCCATTAACAACTTGAACATGACGCCAGCAGATTGGGCTAATATGTGTAAAGCTGTGCTAAATGGAGGACAATACCTGTTATGGAAGGTTGCCAATGAGGAATTTTGCAAGGAGACGGCTAGGCGAAATGCAGCAGCTGGTTATCCTCAGAGAAATCTAGATATGTTGTTAGGAAAGGGACCTTATGAGGATCAGCAGCAACAAATTGCATATGATCCTGGTGTATATGCACAAATTGCTGCAGATGCAATTAAGGCATGGAAGACTTTACAAGGACATGGAGGTTTACAAGGTCAATTATCTAAGGTAATACAAGGAGCTAATGAACCTTATGCTGAATTTGTAGATAGGCTTATTCAAACAGCTACCAGAGTTTTTGGGAATACAGAACAAGCAATGCCATTACTAAAACACCTGGCTTATGAGCAAGCGAATCATTGGTGCAGAGATATCATTAGATGATGGAAACATGAAGATTTAAACACATATATTAAATTATGTAGAGACATTAATGAACAAGAGCAAGTCGTGGCAGCTGCAGTAAAACAGGCTTTAGATGCCAGAGACATTAATGAACAAGGGCAAATTGTGGCAGCTGCAGTAAAACAGGCTTTAGATGCCAGGCCAAGAACATGCTACAATTGTGGACAAACAGGACATTTTAAAAGGAATTGCCCCATTGGAGGAGGGTTTAACAAAACTAGGTATCAAAGGAGTAGAATACCAGGTATTTGCCCACTATGCCGTAGAGGGAGACATTGGGCTAATGAATGCCGTTCTCAAACCACCATAGAGGGTACTCCATTATCAAAAAACTAACAAGGACCAGGTGTTTATCCACGATATCGTGGAGAAAGGCATCGGGCTCCATTACCAAAAAATGGACAGGGGGGCCCAATGCTCCGGGGCCCAAAACCACAAATATACGGAGCACTGGAGGAACCCAGCAACCCCATCAGGGTAGTGCCCAGGACACATTGTCCATCAGATCCCTCATCAGACAAACCAGAGGGAGCGCAGGGTTGGACATCTGCGCCTCCGCCAGAGCAGTACTAACTCCAGAGATGGGAGTTCAAATCATTCCCACAGGGGTGAAAGGACCTCTTCCCAAAGGAACAGTAGGCTTATTATTGGGATGCAGCTCTTCTACTCTAAAAGGACTTATGATAAGTCCTGGGGTAATTGATCCCGATTACGAAGGTGAAATAAAAATTATAGCCAGTTCTCCAAAGGGTATATCAGTAATTTCACCAGGAGATAGAATAGCACAGTTACTAATAATACCCAGCCTACATGATAAATTTTCCAGTCGTACTGTAGAAAGAGGTTCCAAGGGATTAGGCTCCACAGGTGTAGATTGGGCTATGCTTTCTTTAAATTTAGATTCTTGCCCCATGCTAAAACTAAATATTCAAGGACATGAATTTAATGGGCTACTGGATACAGTGCAGACCTCAGCATCATCTCTCGTCAAGAATGGCCAAAACATTGGCCATTACAACAAGCCACTCAAACGCTTCGAGGCCTAGGAGTGGCGACTAATCCCCATAGAAGTGCAATGGTATTAGATTGGAAGGATCCTGAAGGATGTGAAGGAACTATACAGCCATATGTATTGGATCATCTTCCCGTAAATTTATGGGGACGAGATGTCCTAGATCAATTAGGTTTGACATTAACAAATAACATCAACCAAAATGCACCCACTATTATGACTAGACAAGGTTTTAGGAAAGGAAAAAGATTAGAAAAACAAGAACAAGGTATAGCAGCACCAATACAAATAGATCAAGGAACAGACAGACATGGGTTGGATTTTCAAAAAGGGCCACTGAGACAATAAAAATTACTTGGAAATCAGATAGACCAGTATGGGTTCCTCAGTGGCCCCTGACTAAAGAAAAGATACAAGCATCCCATGACCTGGTCAAACAACAATTAGCAGAAGGACATATACAACCTTCTGTATCTCCCCATAATACTCCCATTTTTGTCATCAAAAAGAAATCTGGTAAATGGAGATTATTGCAAGATTTAAGAGCCATTAATAATGAGATGGTTATTATGGGACCTGCTCAATCAGGGATTCCTCAGTTGTCTGCTTTGCCAAAAACCTGGTATGTTTTAGTTATAGATATTAAAGATTGTTTTTTTTTTTCAATTCCAATTCATCCTGAGGATAGTCCACATTTTGCATTTACTATCCCTGCACTGAATCATGAAGGTCCTGATCAGAGATATGAATGGAAAGTACTCCCTCAAGGGATGGCTAACAGCCCAACTATGTGTCAGATTTATGTTAACAAAGTAATCCAGCCACTTAGAAATCAAAATCCTGAACTACAAATATTTCACTATATGGATGATGTATTATTAGCACACAAAGATAAAAACACATTGCTAGAATGTTATGCCACACTTACAAACTTATTAAAAAATTATAATCTAGAGATAGCAATAGATAAAGTACAATTAAATTTTCCAATTAATTATTTAGGAGTTCTATTATCCTCAACCATGGTCCGTCCACCAAAAAATTCAAATACGAGTAGATCAACTCAAATCACTTAATGACTTTCAAAAGTTATTAGGAGACATAAATTGGATAAGGCCTTATTTAGGTATACCAACAGGAGAGTTGGGACCTTTATTTGATATCCTAAAAGGTCCATCAGATCCAAATTCACCCCGAATGTTAACGCCTGAAGCAAGAAAGGCATTAAAAATCATTGAAACATATATGGAAAATATGCATTTGGATAGAATTGATATAAGTTTGCCTTTATTATTTATTGTACTACCAACAAAAAATATTCCTACAGGAGTATTTTGGCAAGAAGGTCCATTATTATGGATACATTTATCTTATTCTCCTAACACTATTCTTACTAGGTATCCTGAGGCTGTAGGACAATTAATACTCAAAGGAATAAAAGCAGCAAAGGGAGTGTTTGGAATTTCTCCCAATAAAATTATTACTCCATATACTATGAATCAAATTGATGAGTTAGCTAATGAGTTAAATACTTGGGCAATAATCATGTGCAAATCTAATGTTTCATTTGATAACCACTTACCATCTAATCCTTTATTGTCTTTTTGGTCATTGCATCCTGTAATTTTTCCAAAAATGACAAGAAAAACACCTATCATGAATGCCCCAAATATATTCACTGATGGGTCAAATAATGGTACAGCAGCAGTAGTTACCCCTGATCAAACTTTTACATTTTTAGTACCCAAACAATCAGCTCAAAAGGTAGAGCTTAATGCAGTTTTACAAGCTTTTGTGATGTTTAAAGATTCTGTATTTAATTTATTTTCTGATAGTCAGTATGTAGTTAATGCTATAGTATCTCTTGAAGATGCTGGTAGGATTTCCCCTTCTTCTACTGTTTTCTCTTTGCTTTCCACTATACAAAGTCTAATCTGGGACAGAAAAGATCCATTCTTTATAGGACATATCAGGGCACATACAGGATTGCCTGGAGCCCTTAGTTTGGGCAATGATTTAGCAGATAAAACTACACATGACATACATATTTTCTCTACACTAGAAGAAGCTATAAATTTTCATAAAAAGTTCCATGTCAATGCTAATACTTTACAAAAGCGTTTTAAAATAACTAAGGAACAAGCTAGACAAATAATAAAACAATGTCAAAATTGTGTGACCTTTTTACCACAAGTTAATCTTGGAGTCAATCCTAGAGGATTGATACCTAACCATATTTGGCAGATGGACGTCACACACTTGCCAGAATTTGGAAAATTAAAATATTTGCATGTTACAGTTGATACTTCTTCTGGATTTTTGATGGGCTCCCTTCATGCAGGAGAAAAAACTAAAGATGTTATAGCTCATTGCTTACAAAATTTTGCCACTGTGGGTGTTCCAAAACAGTTAAAAACAGATAATGCCCCTGGTTATACTTCTACCTCTTTTAAACAATTTTGCTCAACATTTGGCATTACTCATATAACAGGAATCCCATACAATCCACAGGGACAAGGCATAGTTGAAAGAGCTCATCAAACTATTAAAATGTACTTATTAAAGCAAAAAGAAGGAATTGGGAAGGGGTATATATTCCCCAAAGATAAACTTAAAATAACCCTTTTTACTCTAAACTTTTTAAATTTGGATTCATCAGGACTTAGTGCTGCGGAAAGGCATATGTGTCCAAAAAATGTGCATAAGCCCAAGGTACTTTGGAAGGATATTCTAACAGGACAATGGAAAGGTCCTGACCCA
>NW_026693192.1:0-8385 GCF_021218885.2 Marmota monax | reverse complement strand
TGTTTGAACTGATATTTTTAAAAAGGGAGAGAAAAGCTAAATCTCAACCTTAGAAATGAGAAGGGAAAAATAATTGAAGTAAAGCAATTTTTAAAAACAGGAGCATGCAAAGACTACTATAAATTGTTCAGTACAAACTGAGGACAAAAGATTACATAGATGGGCTTTTTGGGAAACAATTTCTAAACTTCTTAAAATAGGAGAAACAAAAAAAAATATTTAAATATCTCCGGAAAATAAAATATAAAACAAAACACACTGCTCCCAATGGGCTAACAGATATATTTTATTAAACTTTTATAGATTAGCTATTTCCATTATGTCTTAAAATGATTTGAAGCACAGAAAAATAAAAGGAAATTTGGCATGCTCCTATTTGGAAGTCAATACTAGCATCAGAACCAAAAAATGATAATGTGTATTAGAGGACTGTAGGAATAGCAACCATAGCTATCTACCTAACTAAATATCAACAACCATAACTATTGATGCAAGCATTTTAAATGGATAATTACTGAATAAAATAATTATTGAATAGAATCTAATTGTCTATTATGAATAAAAAATTACCAAGTGAAATTCAATTTAAGAATAAAAAGCACATTATTTGTAAATCCACTGATATAAATTTTTATTTTAATCAATTGGAGGAAAATATTGTTTGATTATTTCCATAGTTTAAAAAATGACAAAAATAAAAGCCCTATCCTGATGTATTTTGAGGAACTCAATAAAACAGGAATAATTGAATACTTCCTGAATTGTCCCAAATTCAACATCTTACTTAGTTAAAAATTATTAATTAAAGGCACTGTTGTTAAATTTTTGGGAAACAAAAGGGTAGGAATTATTACCTCCACTCCACACATCATGGAGGTACACAATGACTAGCAATTTAAGAATTGTAAAGAGAGAAGTACAACTATTTCTATTTGCAGAATATAAGATTGTCTATCAGAATAAATCAAGTTAATCAAAGAAAATCCACTACAAAAAAATTGTGGTTGGGCATATATCTCAGTGAAGAGCACAAATTTAGTATGCATTGCATAGGCCCTAGGTTCAATCCCCATCCAGCAAGGAAGGAAGGAGGGAGGGAGGGAGGGGAGGAGGGAAGGAGAGAGAGAGAGAGAGAGAGAGAGAGAGAGAGAGAGAGAGAGAGAGAGAGAGAGAATTTACTAAAGTGATATGAAGAATCAGCATACAAAAATTATAAAATAGCATAAGTATACAACACAATCAATAAGAATATAATTAAGAGGAAATCATTGTAATTTAGTAAAAGGATATAATAGTTAAATCTAATCTTAAGAAGATACGAAGAAAATATTAAAAGACTTATGAAAATAGATTTGAAAAAATGTAAAAACCAAATGTAAGTAGAACAATATAGAAACTATAGGTTTGATAGGAAGACCGTAGCCTAAAATTCTCAATTTTGCTACGTTAAAATAAAATCCCCCCCCTCCAATACTTAGAGTTCATGTGTTTGCTTTTTAGCTAGAAAGGTGGATTATAACATTCATATGGAAAAATAAACAAGCAGAAAAAGCCATAAAGTCTTTAATAAAAATGAAAAAAAAGACATATAACAAGGTGGTATCAGTTAATCAATAGGTGAGCAGAAGAATAAAAATATTTACAAGAGAAAAATGGTTTCTATTCATGAAGGAAGGTTGAAATTACAGGACACAGTGAAAAAAGTCAGATTTCTCTAAATATTTCATTTTGTATCCTTTTGACTATGGACACAAATAAATAAATTGTATATTTAATATTGTCAGGAATAGATATTTTAGTACATTAGAAAAACATGTAAGTGTAAAAGCCAACAAGATTAGTAAGATCCCTCATGGTACATTATAGTTAGGTAGAATTCTGTATGTTAGAAGTATCTATATAGCTGGGCACGGTGGAGCAAGCCTGTAACCCCAGCGGCTCAGGAGGCTGAGGCAGGAAGATCATGAATTCACAGCCAGCCTCAGAAACAGCAAGGCTCTAAGCAACTCACTGAGACCCTCTTTCTAAATGAAATAAATACAAAATATGGCTGGGGATGTGACTCAGTGGTTGAATGCCCCTGAGTTCCATTCCTGGTAAAGAAAGAAAGAAGGAAGGAAGGAAGGAAGGGAGGGGGGAATTCATTTGTATTTCGTTTAAATAATCATTTATTCATTCTGGCCTTAAAAAAATGGCCAGAATTAATGATAATGTAGTAACACTGAACATTCCTCATGCCTGTATTTTGTTCTCCGAATCCCACTCTGCACTAAAATGACCTAGGGATCTTTAAACTAATGGCTAACTCCAGAAGAGAAAATGTACATGATGAGCTTAGAATAACCATTGAGCCCAACTGACAAAGAAGGTCACATAAATATCTTCCACCAGCTAAAGATGGTAAAGTTTTTGCATAAAAAAAATTTATTCACGTGCCTGGAATATATATGTTCCCAATGCATTCATGGGAGAGAGAGGAAAACATCTAGAGCACTGAGTCCTTACAATGGGAATTGAACACTGACAACAACAGGGAAAAATTAAGCATTTATTTTGACACCTTTTTTCGCTGCTGTGACTAAAAGATCTGACCAGAACAATTGTAAAGGAAGAAAAGTTTATTTGCGGACGCAGGGTTCAGAGGTCTCAATCCATACTCAGCAGGCTCCATTCCTCAGGGCTCCAGATAAGAGAGGAACAACTAGGCAGAAGAGTGTGGCAGAGGGAAACACCTTACCTGGTGATCAGAAGGCAGAAAGAGACTCCATTCACCAGATACAAATGTATACCCAAAGCCACACCCCATTCCCACCTCCTGCAGCCACACCCTAACCACTTCAGTTACCACTCAGTTAATCCCTACCAGGAGATTATAATCACTGATTGGGTTAAGACTCTTACAACCTTCTAGCCTTGTCGCATACATGAGCTTCCAGAGAACACTTCGCATCCAAACCATAACAATGCACGATAATTTACAATAAGTGAATAAGGATATTTGATGGAATGAATTTCTTCCTTACAGAAGAAATGTAGCTAATGAGTGTTCAAGGAATGACAAAATTCCAAAAATTAATTTTACAACTCAATTTAATTTTATAACTCAATTCTCAGACAGGTAAAAAGGTTGATGAAAAGTTTGGCAAAGAAGGGACCACCCCCAAACTTTTCATCTCCCACCTGTCAAAATGGAACAGACTAACTGTGAGAAATACATATCAATCCCTTATGATGGATTTGGAGGGTTGGAAAAGTTAAGCTTGAATCTAATCAAGCTTCCAGACACTATAGGATCTTTATTCTTCAAAATACAGAAAATATGGAAGTGGAGAGAAAAACAATCAACTGAATATTTTTGAGACATTTTGTACCAAAGAATTGTTGTTAATTTGTCAGGTATGGTAAAGGCTGTGTTCTTGTGTGAGAAAAAAAAAGTATTGTTAAGTGCTTACAAAAACAGAGAGGTGAAAAGACATAGCATCTCAGAATTGCTTCAAATTACTGTAACAAAGCAAAAAGGAAAGATGCATGAAGAAATAGATCATGTATGTGTGGCAGGAATTTGACAAATGGTAAATTTGATTGATGAGCACACAACATTCATTACACTGCTTCTTTAACTTTTGTGTTTATTTGGAAACATTTTGCAAAAAAAAAAAAAACACAAGGCTTTTTTTTCATTGTCATAGAGAGACCACCTGGTGGCTCAGAAAAAAAAAAAAAAAAACATTATCTCCAAAATCAAACAGACCTGAATTCAAATCTAGTTCTATCATTTACTCTTTAGCTCAGAGAAAGTTATTTATTTGCATTAGAGAATTTTTGCTGGCCTCTTTGGCTCATCTATAAAATAGGAAGCAGATTTTCTAAACTGATATCCCTAAAGGGGAAGAGTCCTCTTTTAACATGGTTCCTAGGACGGGTGAGAAAATTTCTCACAGCTCATACTATGTCTAAATTACCTTTAACTCAAAGGAGTTGTAGTCTTCCTTCATCTATGAAGGTTTTATGAAATATACCTCTGCTATGCCATGCTAGTCTCATCACCATTAACAAGAATCTCTCCTACTGAGGATTTCCTAGAAATAATGCTGTTATAAGCAAGCTAGTATTATTGTGATATATTAGCAAAATTGTGGTGTGTAATTACTTCACCGTATCAACGCCAGCTAAAGTAAATTGTTGGTCATTCAGGTATGAATGCCTGCTGATACGAAGGGACCAGAGAAGATCCAGGAAAAATTAAAATTAAGGTGATGTGAATATTATGAGAAAGTTTAGAAAGAATTGGCATATGACATTGCTTATGGAGAAATGTAATGATCCTCTGCAAATTTATATATGGTAATTTTAAGCAGCATAGGCTCTACTGGACAAAGAGGAATGTAGAAGGAAACTAATTCATGTTTCTCAATTTCAGCTGTCTGTGTAAAATGCAAAGGGTTATTTAACAAAAAGATTCTCTTAGGATCTTGGAGAAAAAAATGTTTAATCCCTAAAATGGCTGAAGCAAAAGATATAAACATTTTAGCTCTGAATGAACAATTTCAAAAGAAATTTTTAAAAGTCTACTACGAAAGAACATGGGAGAGTGCAGGCTTCAAGAGACAATTTTATGGGATCTTCTTAGCAAGAAAAGGAAAAGGCAAAAACCCAGATGTCTCTTTAGTAAAAAAATTTCTCTTAAGGAAATTGGAAATTGAAACTTAAATACACATGTGTATTATTGCTCTCTCTGTTGGTGGTTTTTGGCTGGCTATTTGCACAGGTTCAAAAATAAAGCAAAGTCCAGTGTTTTAAAAAGCAGCAATTTATTTTAAAAGATGGAAAAAGACAACACATATTTAACCTAGAATGTGATAAGAGTTTGGCAGAAGAGTTATGGAAAGGAGAAATGAGATAGATGTGACCATAGCAAAAGCCACGTCTTCACAAAAGTCTGTGTTGGAGAGAGGTAACTAGTTCTTTGTGGCTAAGTAGAGAACAGCCACAATCAAGTGGTTGCAAATTATTAGCCCACTCTAAAAGTTTCCTTGTGTTTCTTTTATTTTTGTTTTGAGTTTTATTTTTATCTATTTGTTCTTTTCAGATATATATGACAGTAGAGTGTATGTTGACATATTTATGCAAACATTAAATATATCTTATTCTAATTGGATCCCAGTCTTGTGGTTGTACAAAGAGTCACTGGTGATGTATACACATATGAACATAGGAAAGTTATGTCCAACTCATTTTACTGTCTTTCCTATCCTTATCCTCCTCCCTTCCCTCCATTCCCTTTGTCTAATCCACTGAATTTCTATTTGTCCCCTCTCCTCTTATTGTGTGTTAGTATCAAAGAGAACATTTGATGTTTGGAGTTGGCTTATTTCACTTACCATGATAGTCTCCAGATCATCCACTTAGTAGCAAATATCATAGTTATTCTTCTTATGGCTGAGAAATATTCCATGGTGTATATACCACATTTTCTTTATTCATTCATTTGTTGAAAAGCACCTAGGTTGGTTCCAAAGCTTAGCTATTGTGAATTGAGCTTCTACAAAATTTGATGTGGCTGCATCACCATTCTATACTGATTTTAAGGCCTTTGGGTATAAACCAAGGAGTGGGATAACTGGGTCAAATGGTGGTTCCATTCCAAGTTTTCTAAGGAATCTTCATACTGCTTTTCAGAATGGCTGCACCAATTGGCCATCCCACCAGCAATGTATGAGTGTACCTTTTTTTCCCCACATCCTCGTCAACATTTATTGTTACTGGTATTCTGGATTTTTGCCAACACCACTCTTTGTACTCAATCCCTATCCCCTTCAATCAAGACCCACAGCAACCTATGAACTGCTTTCCATGAGTTCTACAATCCCATGTAAATAGAATTTCCCACTGAAGATAGTTTTATTGTGATTGACTTCTTTCACTTAGCATAACATCTTTAAAATTCATTGCAATGTTTCCTGTAAAATTTATTTTGCTCCTGTTTATTTCTGAGTAGTATTCCAAGGTATAGATGAGCCACAATGTATCTCTTTACCCACTGCCAATCATTTGGGTTGGCCTGTTACAGAATACTGTCCATGGACACTTGACATATTTTAAATTTTCTTGGGTAAATACCCAGGAACCAAGTTAGGCAAAAGTGTTTGAACTCTGAGTTGCTTTACCACTGATCATTCTCCCCCAGCAGAGTACGAAAGGTCTGAGGTTCTGCATTCTCACCCCACTTAATGGAGTCAGACTTTTCAACATTACCTATTCTAGTGTGTGCCAAATATTTCATTGTGTTTAATTTGCATTCTTCTGGTAAATAGAGATGCTGAGAATCTTTTGGTCTTCTTAAAGACCATTTCTATATCTTCTTTTGAGAAGTATCTATTCAAGTATTTTCCCATAGCAAGGCCCCCTGTGATGTCAGGATTCATTGTGTGACAGGATCCCTTTTTTGGTTCTCCAGGGTAGAAAGAATGGGCTTTTTTCCTGTGTGTCCTCTTGCTGCTACTTATCCTTACCAGCCACCCTCTGTCTCAGAGTACATACTGGGAAGACGGAAAGAACCTTCCACAGTTCTCCATGGTTGCCATCTAATCAGTCCCCAGTACCTTGACATGGGGCTTTTTAACTATGTCCAGGTTTCTGCAGCAAAGGGACATTCTATGTGCAAATTTAGTATATTGTATTTTCATTATCATTCAGTCTTAACATTTTTCCAGATTTCTTTTGTTTGACTTTCATATATTTGAAGTTATTCCAAATATCTTAGTGTTACAGATTTCTAATTTAATTTCACTGTGATCGAACAATAGCTTCTGAATAAATTCCACACTTTTCAGTGTATGTTTTATGGTTACCATACTGGATGACCATGTGTGTGTGTGAAAGGGGTGTGTATTTGAAATTGTTGAGAGTAGGATGCTATAAAATATGCATCAGGTCAAGGTGCTTGAGAATATAATACTCACTGCTTTAAACTCTGCTTATATTTTTTTTCAAATATATATATTTTCAAATATATTTTTATCATTCTTTAGTGCCTTTGGAGAGTATTTCTGTATTTAGCCTACAGTTTATAGTTATTATTACAGAGGGGCTGATTTGGTAAGAGCTTTCTCAGTGATATAAAAGTGAATCTTTCTTCAAATATTTTACAATTTTCATACACACATATTTGTGTGTGTGTATGTGTGTGTGTGTATGTGTGTGTGTGTGTGTATGTATTTCCAGAAGTGCTAATTTGTAAATATAATCAAATAAATCTCAGTTTCTTCTAGAATTTCCAAAGCTATCTTAAGAATATTAAATACACTTTTGTTAGTGGATCAAAGGCATAGAATGTTTTTAGAACTCGAGTTTTGGCCAATACCACATTTCAGCCTTAGAAATTTGCAAGGCTCATTAGCAAGAGCATTCTGAGAAATCTTGCAATAACGAAATATGCTAAAGATTGTTTAAATCACCAACCTCCAACTCACCTGAATGTCAGAACCGTTTTTCACATAATGTTAAAATCGTACATAATAAAAGTTAAGGCTGCCCTTATCGACCTCATAGTCTCAGTCTCATCTGCCACACTTCTCATAGGAGAATTTTTCCCAGGTCGTTCCTGTGCATTCTTGCCCACATTTCTTTCTGAATGTAGTGAAAAACATGTTCACTCTACACAAACTCTTAACCATTGTTAAAGACATATCTTTGCCATAAAGCTGGAATACAGTAAGTCTTCATGATTTCAAAAGCACATTTTATGACATTCCTTAATCTTCAGGGCTTAAGCAGTTCATTTCCCCAACATTGCAAACCCCCAATTCCTGGCATCTTTTCTTCCTTCTTCATTTCTCTTTTAAAGTGGCCAGTTCTTTCCAGGACTTGTCTCCGTCTTGTGATACTTGCCTGAAACAGCTAACAACCAAAACCCACAACTGACATTCTGTTTTCTGATCTTTTCCCCAGAGCACAAATTTTTTAGGTGATCTAAAGATCTGCCTTCCAAATATTTGGCAATGATACATTGTCTTTCTAGTATAAAACATCATTTTATTTACCACCCATTACTTGTTATGTAGTAACAAGTCAATGCTAGATACTTTAGTTATCCGGAACTGCATAATTAGTATCAATTTAAATGTTACTTCATAACTCTTTTTAATATTTTTGAAATGATAACCATTTGTAGGTCTATGTAGATTTTTAGCATACATCCTCCAATATTCTGATCAATTTTGTTCCATGAGACTTTCTAATTTTAACATTTTGAAAAGTATTTGATATCTATACTCCAATATCTATTAAACATATCATTAAATCTCTGATGAGTTACAGCAAGCTTCAACTTTACTTTTAGATGTTCAAGGTAATAACTTGACCTGCAGAAACAAAATTATTTGT